>NC_143053.1:52955000-53255000 GCF_052426305.1 Pelodiscus sinensis
GTTTCTGTACATTTTTTCATAACACATCACTCTACCCAGGACAAGTCTTCCTGTCCTCATGCCCAGTTCAATAGCTAGAACCTTTCTAGCAATAACTGCGCCCCCTACGCACGTCCCTGAGATTCCACCATTCTATCTCCTGACACCTGCAAGCAGCTGAATTCCTCATAGTACTCATGGAATAACAAGTCCTCTGGATTCATTCCTCAAACTCCCTTCAGATCCCTTCCAAAACCATTGTTGACAAACTGTCTGACAAATCCAGCCATTTTGTCACAGGCTGTCGGGCACTACTCGGTTTAGGGCCCTGTCTGTGCAGAACCTATTTTTAACTTCAATTTTTAATAAGTAATTTTGTAAATCAATGACTGTCATTCCTACACACACACACATCCCCTCAAAAGGCTTGTTTTTAGCCTCTCTACGTAAATTGGATTAGGAGGGCCATAAATTCCACAGTTACAATTTCTTCATTTTTTGAAGGTGGATCCCAAGACTAATTTGTGGCTAAGTCATTGTCACTTGAGTAGACATGAACTTCCCCTCACTGCTACTCTGTAAACACACTGGAGCCTTTTGCTGCACTGTCACTGTTATTTCTGGACATAATGATTGAGGCAAGTTCAGTATGTGAAAGATAACATGGCATGACTGATGAACTACACTTCTGGGTACAAAGAATTCTGGTGTTCTAAGCCAAGAACTGGTCATTTGTGGCTTTGTTCAGGTCACAGTTTTCTGCTTTAGTTTCTTCCTTTGGAAAATGTTGGTCTCTTGGCTGTTGAGATGAATATTTATTGTTTGTAAAGTGCTATATAAGTACTAAGTATTATTGTACTTATACATTCTATTATACACAAAAATAGAGGAATACGGCAGAGAGACAATGCAATATAGAAGGGAAAAACAGGCAGAGAGAAATGGAAACGCAGCAACCAAAGAAAGACCACTCAGGACAAAGAATTTATTAAAATCTAGAAAGATTAGAAACAAAGAAAATGAAATGAGCTTCAGTATTTAAAAGTACAAGCTAGTACATTTGGAGGAAAAACATATTCCTGAGTTGAAGAGAAAGGAATCTAAGATTGTTTGTATAAGAGACCACTGCCTGTCATGCTGACCAATATTGTCTCATTATTTCCTTGCCTTCCCCATCTGTCTATTTCCACCTGTTGTTGCTGGTGAGCTCTTTGGGCAGGGGCAGTCTTTTGGTTCTGTATTCCTAAAGTGCCTTGTACAACAGGATTCTGCTACATAACTTGGTCTCCTAGGTGCTACATTAATACAAGTAATGCATATATTAACAACAATAACAACCAATAATAAGAACTAATAATTGATTATTGTACTGGACAACCAAACAGAGAAATTGGACATGGTGTTTGTAATAGGATATGACTATGAAAAAAGGCCAATGGAATTTTGTACTGGGTAAGGGGATGTGGGTGTAAATAGTCCTTTTCTTTGGGCCCAGTCCAGCAACCAATATTGACTTCTAAATGAGATTTTATATGGTTATGGAAAAAACAGATCTGGAATGTACAGGGTTTCTTATTATCAACAAGATACTGACAAACTGGAGGGGTTTCAGAGACCAACAACAACAAAAATTGTCTGAGGCTGGAGGGAGAGATGTATGCATGAAGATTTAAAATGCTAAATAGGTATACTACAGCTTGGCTAACTGCTAGCTAAATTGGGGAATATGAAAACAGCCTATGAAAATCTGAGGGTGTAAATCCAATGCTGGAGAAGAATCATTCAGAGTGGTAAACAGAGATTTAACTAGGAACTAATAGGATTACAGTAACAAAGGAAAAACTTAAGCTGGATATCAGAGAATTCTTCATGACAGTAAGAGAATAAACAAATATACAATTCTTAACCATTACATATAGCACTTTTTATTCCTAGATCCTCATAACACATTACAAAGAAGGGTAAGTATAATTATCACATTTTTCCATATGAAGAAATAGAGGCAATCTCTTAGCTAAGGCAAGTTGCAGGCTATTCAGGGATTTTTAAAAATGAAACCCAACACCTTTAAATGTCACCTGGAAATGAAGGACTTGCCTAAACACTCAGTGCATGGTAAGATGAAGTATAAATCTATAGCATACGAGTTTACCACAAACTAACTTGCTATATGGACCCTTCGACTGTATACCAAAATTTCCCTAGTGGACTTTGGTTTCCTGATGTTGGAAATCTCAGTGGATTGATGCACAAGAATGAACTTTTAATTAATGTTATCAGGGTCCATGTGGTCCCATGTGCACTGTAGGTTCAGACCCCGGCTTGTGGTGCATTAACTGTTGATTTAGAGAAGTCCAGAGAACCAGCTGGTTCACTGGTGCTATGAGGGTCCAGCATCACATACTGTTTAATTAATATGTTGCTGCATTCTCGATCAATTCCAAGTTGCTAATACAATCAAGGTATTCTCCTTTGTGGAGAATGTATTGCTGCAGCCTAATTTTTAGGTGATGTAGACAGACTGCAACTACTTAAGTTAGATGGAAAAAAATATTACTGGTCACTGTTGTTTCAGCAACTTCCAACTACAACCAACCCGAGTCGTAAATTCAAGTAAGCAAGTCACCTTAGCTAACCAATAAATTCATCCAATAAAAACTATACTCTAGACCAGACTTACAGGGGTATAGAATCACAGAAATGTAGGGTTGTAAGGTATTTCAACAAGCCATCAAGTATATCTCTAATGCTTATTAAAACACATGGAATCTTCTTCAGAGGACAAGGCAATATGCTATGTTTATTAAAAGTACAGAATAGATACCAGCATATGCATATATCCATACCACACACACACACACCCCAACAACAACAAAATTCTCCTCAGTATCCATTGAAACGTCTGCCATAACTGCTGTTGCTAGGGAGATTTTCCACAATATAGACTTAAAGTTGGCTTGGTTTCAGCTCTGAGGGGCTCGAGGGACACTGTGATGTAAGCAATGTAAGTGTCTTCCTGAGGGGCTGAAGAAGCATCAAACCTCTTTCTGAGGGTGCTTTCTATCATGCTATCTGTTAGATTCTTGGGAAAGAAGTTTACTTCAGAAGGAATCACCATATCCTGTGTAAGAAACGCTGCGGCAGCCCTGATCTTAGGCACGTCAGTGATGGCATTTTTAGCTCTGGAGCTCATAGAATCTGAAAATGTGTCTGTTGAGATGTTTACCCTTTTCAGGATCTTCTCATTCCACCCTGAGATCAATGGAGGTGATACTTTAGGGGAAGATTTGTCAGGAAATATTTGCTCTGAGGTTTTGTCCTCAAGGGCCATTGAAACTGTATATGAATCATAGCTATGAATTTTTTGTACTTGGTTTCAAACTTCTTGGGGGGAGGGAGCAAAAAAGTTTTGTTGCATTTGTTTGAGTCTGATAATTCTTTTTTTTTTTTTGGCAGAGTAATCAGGGTTTTAGTCTGAGCCCAAACACTTTTTGGACTTGTTGGATTTTTTGTGCTCTGCAATTCTGCTCTGTGTTTCTAGTTGGGCTTTTCTGTGACAGTAATGGCTTGTGGGATGATGGGGATGAGGTCCTAATCTGCCTGTCCTACTCAAAGCTCTGTGCCCTACCAGTGCTATGGTCAGCTGGCTGAGAACAGGCAGATTATAATTTACGCTCTGTGGAGATGGTTAAAGCTGCTTTGCAGTTTCTGCACTGTTTGGATGTCGACTTTTGCTTGCTTCACTGCTCTTTTATCCCTGAAAGGAGGCAGAGGAGCTCAGCAGGGACACTGTGTTTGTGAATACCCCAGTCCAGGAGGAGGAGGTGAGAAAACAAAGAAGGCTGCTCACTTCTATCTACAGGTGAAAAAAAATAGGAAGAGGAAAGGTTGGGAACAATGAGAATGGTGGTGGACCACAGACACAGAGGCAGAAAATCTGTTGACAAGCCAGAGAAAAGGGACCATAGCAAGTTCAGGTTGTGCTACAACTTTAAACTATTCTCAGGATGGGATTAGCTCATGCACAGAAATGTGGCATACACTGGGTTGCAGAAAATATCTGGATAGGAAAGGATCCTTCATCAAGTAGAAAAAAACATAACAAAAACCGGTGGGGAAAGCTGAATACAGACATGTTGAAATTGGAAATAAGGCACAATGTTTTGAGAGTGAAAGTGACCAACCACTGAAAAAAATCTCTTGATGTCTTCAGATCAAGTGTGGATGCCTTTCTAGATGATGTACTTTCGTCAAAGCCAAGTTATTGAGCTCAATACAGGTGTGACTGCATGAAGTGTAATGGCCTGTAATATATAGGAGATCAGACTAGATGATCTAATGGCCCCTCCTGGCCTTAAACTTGAACTCTTCATGATTAATAATATCCAGAGCATTTGATGCATTTAATATCAGGCTAGACGTGATATTTTTTCTCATATGGAAAGCATATAATCAGTCTTTGCAATCATCATAGTTTGTGTGCCAAGAATAACAATGGTCTATAGAAACTGAAGCAAAATACAGGACAATGTAGCACTTTAAAGACTAACAAGATGGTTTATTAGATGATGAGCTTTCGTGGGCCAGACCCACTTCCTCAGATCAAATTGTGGAAGAAAATAGTCACAACCATATATACCAAAGGATACAATTAAAAAAATGAACACATATGAAAAGGACAAATCACATTTCAGAACAGGAGGAGGATGCGGGGGGGGGGGGAGGGAGGGAGGAAGGAAGGTAAGTGTCTGTGAATTGATGATATTAAAGGTGGGGAGAGTGGGATGTCTGTGAGCTAATGGTATTAGAGGTGATAATTGGGGAAGCTATCTTGGAAATGGGTAAGATAGTTTGAGCATTAGTTCATTCCTTCCTGGAGAGTGTCAAATTTTAACATGAATGACAGTTCAGAGGATTCCCTTTCAAGTGCAGATGTAAAAGGTCTTTGTAGCAGAATGCAGGTGGTTAAGTCATTGAGGGGATGTCTACACTACAAAGTTAGTTCGAACTAATGGACGTTAGTTCGAACTAACTTTCATAGGCGCTACCCTAGCGCTCCATTAGTTCGAATTTAATTCGAACTAACGGAGCGCTTAGTTCGAACAAGGTAATCCTCATTCCACGAGGATTAAGCCTAGTTTGAATTTACTAGTTCGAATTAAGGGGTGTGTAGCCCCTCAATTCGAACTAGTGGGAGGCTAGCCCTCCCCAGCTTTCCCTGGTGGCCACTCTGGCCAACACCAGGGAAACTCGTCTGCCCCCCTCCTGGCCCCGGACCCCTTAAAGGGGCACGTGCTGGCTACGGTGCCCGTGCCAGGTGCAAGCCTGCCAGCACCCAGCTAGCAGACCCTGCACCTGGCATGGCTCGAGCCACCCACCCGGGTCCCTCTTCCCGGGACCAGGCTGGCGGCTCCCGGGAGCTTGCCCGGGACCGCAAGAGGCGGGCACCCGCCTGGGCTAGTACGGACATCGTGGACCTCGTCCACGACCTCCGCACTAGGCACAGGAAGGCTAGGGCAGGAGAGCTGCCAGCCTGGCCACCCAGGAGCAGATATGCATGAAAATCAAGGGGATCCAGTGAGACCCCCGACCCTGAGCCCTGAGCTTACAATGGCCGTCCTGGGTCAGACCAAAGGTCCATCTAGCCCAGTAGCCTGTCTGCCGACAGCGGCCAACCCTAGGGACCCTGGAGGGGATGGACCGAAGACAGTGACCAAGCCATTTGTCTCATGCCATCCCTCTCCAGCCTTCCACAAACCTTGGCAGGGACACCACTCCTACCCCCTGGCTAAGACTACTCCATGGACCCAACCTCCATGACTTGATCTCACTTCTCTTTAAACTTTGTTCTAGTTCTAGCCTTCACAGCCTCCTGCAGCAAGGAGTTCCACAGGTTGACTCTTTGCTTTGTGAAAAACAACTTTCTATTATTAGTTTGAAGCCTGCTACCCATTCCTTTCCTTTGGTGTCCTCTAGTCCTTCTTTATGGGAACTAATGAAGAACTTTTCTGTATGCACCCTCTCCACCCAACTCCTGCTTTTAGAGACCTCTATCCTGTCCCCCCTCCGTCTCTTCTTTTCTAAGCTGAGAAGTCCCAGTCTCTTTAGCCTCTCTTCATATGGGACCTGTTCCCAACCCCTGATCATTGTAGTTGCCCTCCCCTCTTCCAGCCTCTCTCTTCCCCTCTCCCACCTCCTTTTCCCAGTCTCCCCCAGTTTTGTTCAATAAAGAGAGATTCTATTTTTGAACACAATTGTCCTTTATTTTGTACATCAGGAAGGGGGGCTAGGGAAGGGTAAGTGGAAGGAGGTGAGGGAGGAATGGGGTACGAGCCCCCGATGGGGAGGTCTGGGCTGGCTCTGCGGGCTTCTGGGAGTGGAACCTCTCCTGCAGCCCCCCAATTGCCTCCTCTCCCCAGATGGCAGCCTGCGGCAAGTGCAGCCGGTCTGATGGCCGAGTGCTGTGATGTGCCAGTGTGGGTAGTCTGGGAACTCCAAGCCAGGACTGCTTTGCAAGCAGGGCACCCCTGAGAAGTGTCTGTCCGGGGTGGGGGTTGGGTCCCTTTAAGCACAGCCCTCGGCTAGCCTGAGACAGCATCTCCACGCTCTAAGTCCTCCTCTGATGCCCTGCCGGCACTGCTTCCGGCCATCCTTAAGCCTGGTTCAGGGTCCACTCTGTGTGGACATGCTAGTTCGAATTAGCAAAACGCTAATTCGAACTAGTTTTTTAGTCTAGATCCGTTAGTTCGAATTAGCTTAGTTCGAATTAGCTAATTCAAACTAACTTAGTTCGAATTAACATTGTAGTGTAGATGTACCCTGAGAGAGTGTCCTTTCCGGTTAAAATGGCAAGAAACTGTTTTTTCTTTGTGATCTTGTCTGATATCTGTTTTGTGGGCATTAATCCTTTGGCGAAGTGTCTGAGATGTTTGTCCAATGTACATAGCAGACGGACACTTTCTGCACATGATAGCATAAATTATATTTCTGGATGAGCAGGAATATGTGTTCTTGATCTTATAACTCACTTGGTTAGGTCCAATAATGGTATCAGCAGAATGAATATGTGGACAAAGCTGGCAACGGGGTTTGTTGCAAGGGAAGGTACCAGGGTTGGTATTAGTGTGGTATGTCCTGTGGTGGTTGGTAAGAATCATCTTGAGGTTAGGTGGTTGTCTATAGGAGACTATGGGTCTGTCTCCCAGAGCCTCTTGGAGTATGGTATCCTGTTCCAGTATAGGCTGTAGTTTATTGATAATGTGTTGGACAGGTTTAAGTTGGGGGTTGTAGGTGATGACAAGTGGTGTTCTATTGTTGGTTTTCTTGGGTCTGTCTTGAAGTAGATGGTTTCTAGGTATTTGTCTGGCTCTTTCAATTTGCTTTTTTATTTCTCCGGGTGGGTAGTTGAGGTTTATAAATGCTTGGTAGAGATCCTGAAGCTTCTGGTCTCTGTCAGTGGGATTAGAGCAGATGCGGTTGTATCGAAGGGCTTGGCTATAGACGATGGATCGTGTGGTGTGTTCTGGATGGGAGCTGGAAGCATGTAGGTAACTGTATGAGTCGGTGGGTTTTCTGTAGAGAGTGGTGTCTAATTTTCCATTGTTGATTTGTACTGTGGTGTCCAGGAAGTGGATCTCTCGTGTAGAATGGTCCAGGCTGAGGTTGATGATGGGGTGTAGGTTGTTGAAATCTCTGTGGAATATCTCCAGTGTTTCTTGGCCATGCGTCCAGATCATAAAGCTGTCATCGATGTACCGTAGGTAGAGAAGGGGTGAAAGGGGACGGGAGTTGAGGAAACTCAATTTACCTTAGCACCAGTGCTAGTCCTCAAATCCTCCTAGTGGGTCAGTGTGCACACACTTCTGGGAGAGCTCTAGGAGGACAGGAGAGGGGTTTCCGTGCGTTCCCACCCCCACATCTCCCAGTCCCTCCTGCTGGCCCACACACCCCTCCCCACATACACGTCCCCAGGCCACCTCTGAGTGATGTAGAACCCAGCATCGGCCCCCACGGCCACCACTGGCAGTGAAGTGAGGCTAGAGGGGCTTACAGCTGCTAGCTCTATGACACTGCTGGCACGTCCCTTTGGCCCATGAGAGGTGTGTTCAAAGTCATCCCATCCATAAGCATAAGCTGTGAAACTATTAACTCATTTTGTAAAACTGACTAGATATCAGGGGTGCCAATTCTCCTAATTTCATCACAAGCCTCCTGAGAATTGGGGCTTTTTTTTTGATGGAAAGCTCCAGCCAAGTTATTAGAATTTAACCAGATCTGTGAACTTCATTACTTGATGCCTCATACACAGCTCTTAACTCTGATCACTCTGATTTAGTAGATTATGCTTCTTTGTTGGAGCATGCTATTAGAAGAGAATCCCAGCCATCTTTTTCTTTTCTTTTTTTTAAAGGAAGACATTAGGTTTCATGGTTAGAAAACATCCCGAGTTCAGCCAAACATCTCAAACCCCAGATGCCAAATAAAAAGATCCCCAAGTGTATTTTTATCTGTGAGTTGAAGAAGCCATTCTCTTTTTTAAGAGTGAGGGGGCTACTTGTGAGTTTTGAAGCTTGGGGTTGGCAACACAGTACATGCAGGCAACTCAGTGGCCACTCCCTCTGTGGCCTACAAAAAAAAGACATGAAACTAACACCCCCATTTACTAACACTGGAATTCTCCCATCCCCACTAACATCCATGCCCTCTTACTGGGAACCCACATCCCTGATAACATTCACATACTTGCGTTGCGATACCCAGCCCAGGATAACCAAAAGTGAAACCCACCGGCCCCACCCCACTGACTGCAGAAGCTTGTTAACTTGGGTGGCCCCCTGGTCAGCACAGTTCACATAGCAGTGGAGGCAGCCAGCATGACTTCCCAGACCAAGCAGTGCTCTCTGCAGCCAGGGTATGTAGGCACTGAGGATCTGGGTGTTTCTGGGAGCTGTGTGCAAGAGTGAGGTCCTGCGTGCTGTGCTCCCTCTGGTTCCCAAGCCAGCAGCCACGCAGGCCTTGTTAAATAACTTTTTCAAAATATTTCAAATTGGGGAATTGCTTGGCCTATAGGCCCCAGGCCAGAAGTTGGAGACTCCTGATCTATACCATGAATGAACCTAGTACTTTGCTGCTGGCTTTGAGTAGCTATGGATCATCAGTACCCTCAGCTTCTCTTCTCTTTCAGTAAGCAAAACTGACTGAAATGAACAGAGATGGCTTAATATAAGGAGAAACAAACACTCCTTATGTAGAGCAACTGATGAGCAGAACTGCAAGAATCTCAGGAACAAGGACAATAAAATGCTTAGGCTTGAAATATGTGCAGCAGATATATTTGTTATCATATGTTATCACGTACCTTTGTTACCACATGAAATAAAATGAAAGTGGCTGAAAGGGGTAGCATACTGCAATAGCTGTGCCATCTATGAAGATATTTTATGGACACACAATATAATCCTTTACTAAAGGGATCTCTCTTCATAGCATACATGATATCTCTGTGTATTTCAAAATATATATCAATGTGTATCATGATTATGTTAATACAGACTTTTGAGCCATTATAGTGTATCACAATATGATATATTGACCTTTATAGTCTTACTATGTTTATGATAATATATAGCAGAAAAGGAGCAAAATTAGTATATGGGCTGCAGAAGCAATTTTTCCAAATGTATTAATCCAGCAGCATTAAACTTTTGTTTAAACCATTACCAAAAGACATTAGGAAACAAAGGAATGCCTGTAATATTTCATTTTTGAAGTCAGTGAATTGACCTGTGAATATTAACAACACATGTGAAGTCTCTTCCTTCCCTCTACCCTTCTTCCCCTCCACAAGAAAACAGGTGCTTTTAAATTTTCTGCTTCAACTTATAAACAGCAAAAACAACTCAAAGGAAATAGGAATGATTTTTTTTTAAATTGCCACTGGAAGGGAAAACTGTATGCCAAAGTACAATTTAATGGACACATTTTAACCATTTTTGCTCATAAAATCTCAATTGCTCAATTTTAAGGTACCCCACGATACCTAGATAACTGTAGGTACAGTGTACTATTGTAAAGATAGAATTAAACTATTACTGTCTTTAGAAAATATTTCTACTGATATTTTTAAGTTGTTTAATGAACATTTTTAATATGAACAATATATTAATTTAAAACAAAGCTTTGGTATCAACATTCCTATCAAGAATTGATTTTGGATTAGGTTAAATTTGAGGGAGTTTTTTTATACATCTATTAATAATACCTCTGATGGGTGCAATCCCAGTGCCATTTCTATTCACACTCTTCCAAGGAGCAGCAGGCTGCAATTTCGGCACTTCTGCTGTAATTCTACTGTAATTCTTGCACTGAAGCATAATCAATCAATCCTATCTTTCCCATGCTAGGCAAATGTCCCCTAAATACAGCAATAGAATTGAAATGTGAGGGGGATAGCCAGCCACTACACAGAGACAGGGTTGATTAACATTAAAATATTTGTGGGAAAGTTATAGAAAAATTAACAGCAGAGTCACTGAAATTGCAGCCTCTGCACTTCATGAGAGGGAAAGGAAGCTACACAAATAAAAGCTGTTAATAAATAAATATGCCTTCCAACCGAAGCTGCATCAAAAATCATCTTTTGTATTTGCAGCTTCAATTTCTGGGTTGCTTTTATTAACTATGTGAAAACTGCTTCTGACTTCAGTTCTACAGTGGCTACCTTTCTAGGACAGCTTACATTCAAAATCAAATGGCACATTTTCTTAAACCAGGATGTATCCTTCCAAACTGATTCTTCTCCCCACTTCCCATTGAGGCAGTTAGGGTATGTCTACACTATAGCACTAATTAGAAATAATTTAATTCGAATTAGTTAATCCGAACTAAACTAATTCGAATTAGTGCATCTAGAACTAAAAACTAATTCGAATTAGTGTTTTGCTAATTCGAAATAGCATGTCCACATTGAGTGGACCCTAAACCAAAGTTAAGACTGACCAGAACCAGTGCCGGCAGGGCATCAGGTTAGGACTTAGAGTGTGGAGCTGCTGTCTCAGGCTAGCCGAGGGCTGTGCTTAAAGGGACCTGACCCCCACCCTGGCCAGACAGTTCTCAGGGTTCCCTGCTTTCTTGTCTAACTCAATGAGGGACAGCAAAGCAGTCCTGACTTGAAGTGCCCTGAGTGCCCACACTCGGCACATCACAGCACTCGGCCATCAGCCCAGCTGCACTTGCCGCAGGCTGCCATCTGGGGGGGGGTCAATCAGGGGGCTGTCAGGATCCAGGAGGCCCTGCAGGAGAGCTTCCACCCCAAGGAGCCCGCAGAGCCACCCCAGTCCTCCCCATTGGGGGCTCGTGCCCCATTCCTCCCTCACCTTCTTCCACTTACCCTTCCCTAGCCCCCCTTCCTGATGTAAAAAATAAAGGACACGTGTGTTCAAAAATAGAAACTCTCTTTATTTAACAAAACTGGGGAGGGGGGATTAACCTCTGGGGAGACTAGGAAAAGGAGGTGGGAGAGGGGAAGAGAGAGGGTGGGAGAGGGGAGGTGGAAACCTGGGAGGTGGGAGCTGGAAGAGGGAAGACTGGGGAAGGAGGAGGAGGGGAAGTATAAAACTATGGTACGCCATATCTTCAGTACTGTGTACAGATGTGGTCTCCTCACCTCAAAAAAGATATTTTGGCCTTGGAAAGGGTTCAGAAAAGGGCAATGAAAATGATTAGGGGTTTGCAACAGGTCCTATATGAAGAGAGGCTAAAGAGACTGGGACTTTTCAGCTTAGAAAAGAGGAGACTGAGGGGAGATATGATAGGGGTCTATAAAATCATGAGTGGTGTGGACAGGGTGAATAAAGAAAAGTTCTTCATTAGTTTCCATAATATAAGGACTAGAGGAGACCAAATGAAATGAATGGACAGCAGGTTTAAAACTAATAAGTGAAAGTTTTTCTTCACACAACACATAGTCAACCTGTGGAACTTCTTGCCATATGAGGCTGTGAAGGCTAGAACTATAACAGAATTTAAAGAGAGGTTAGATAAATTCATGGAGGTTGGGTCCATGGAGTGCTATTAGCCGGGGGTAGGAACAGTGTCCCTGGCCTCTGTTTGTGAAAGGCTGGAGATGTATGGCACACGACAAATCACTTGGTCACTGACTTCGGTCCATCCCCTCCGGGGTACCTAGTTTTGGCCGCTGTCGGCAGACAGGCTACTGGGCTAGATGGACCTTTGGTCTGACCCAGTACAGCCATTCTTATGTTCTTATGTTCTAAGCTCAGGGCTCAGGGTCAGGGGTCTCACTGGACCAACTTGATTTTCATGCAAACCTGCTCCTGGATTCACATGTGGCCTTTGGTGGCCAGGCTGGCAGCTATCCTGTCCTAGATGGCCACATTCCTGTGACTAGTGCGGAGGTCGTGGATGTTGGAGGCCTCCCCCCAAACCTCGATGAGATCCACGCTCTCCGCACTAGACCAGGCGGGCGCTCGCCTCTTGCAGCCCCGGGGAGGCTCCTGGGAGACACCAGCATGGTCCTGGGAAGAGGTGGAGGGCTGGGTGGCAGCAGGTGGCTGGCTCATGCCGTGCCAGGTGCAGGGTCTGCTGGCTGGGTGCTGGCAGGCTTGCAACTGGCATGAGCACTATAGCCAGACCGTGCCCCTTTAAGGGCTCTGGGGCAGGGAGAGGGGCAGAAAAGTTTCCCAGAGTGGCCACCAGGGCAAGCTGGGAAGGGCTAGCCTCCAACTAGTTCGAATTAAGTGGCTACACAGCCCTTAATTCGAACTGCTTAATTTGAACTAGGCGTTACTCCTCATAGAATGAGGTTTATCTAGTTCAAATTAAGCGCTCCGCTAGTTCGATTTAAGTTCGAACTAGCGGTTTGCATGTAAAGACGCTATGAAAGTTAATGCGAACGGCTGTTAGTTCGAATTAACTTTGTAGTGTAGACATACCCTTATTGAGGGTGAAGAATTTGAACACACTGAATTTTTGGTTTTCTTACTCAATACAAACAATAATTGTAATATCAGCATGGTAATATTTCAATATGCAGTTTCTATTTTTCAGCTGTAGAAACTCTCATAAGATCTGTGCTATGTTGAACCATAACTCTAAAAAATGTTGGCTTTGTGGTTATTTTTATGTTCAAATTATCTGAATAAATTTTGCTTTTATTTGAATACAAACATGAATGTATTGCATTTATCTATACAATAGCTCATTTTGTATAAGCAGCTCATTACTGATTTTGAATACAAAACCAAACTACCATTAAGTCAAATTTCATGATCTTAGTTTTCTTTTATCTCGAATCCAACACTGGATGTAGCAAAGTGACAGAGAAACCAGCGGAGCGATGCTAACTTTCTGCTGATTCACTGAAGCAGAAACAGTGAAGAGTCCTGTGGCACCTTAAAGCCTGAGGGTACATCTACACTAGCCTCCTAGATCGATCTAAGGAGGCTAATGAAGTCGACCAGAATTGCAAATCAAGCCCAGGATTTAAATATCCCGCGCTTGATTTGCATGTTCCCAGCCGGTCGCCATTTTAGAAATTGACTAGGCCGAATTAACTGCCCGCATCTACACGTGGCAGTGAAACGGGATTCCGATTTAAAGCCCCTAACTCGAATTAGCTGGTAAACCTCATTGCAGGAGGAATACCAGCTAATTCGAGTTAGGGCTTTAAATCGGAATCTCGTTTCACTGCCGTATGTAGACGCGGGCAATTACTTCGGGCTAGTCAGTTTCTAAAATGGCAACCGGCTGGGAATATGCAAATCAAACATGGGATATTTAAATCCCTGGCTTGATTTGTAATTCTGGTCGCCCTCATTAGCCTCCCTAGATCGATCTAGGGGGCTAGTGTAGATGTACCCTAATAGATTTATTTAGACATAAACTTTTGTGGGTAAAACCACTTTGTCAGATGTCTGGAGTGGAAATCACACAGGTTGAGATACACACATATATACATTAACTTATCAGAAAAGGGTAGAACAGGAAGGAGCATGCCAATGATTTTCTCTTTGTTCTTCAAATGGAGCTGCTCACTCAGCTGACAGATACTTCCTGGAGCTTTGAAAAGAGAGGGGTGCATGCCTGCCAGGCAGGAGAGATTGCAAAACACTGAGCACAGCCATCAGGTCAGGCATTGTGGGATACTGATGGAAGCTAGTTCTCTTGACAAAACAAACAGCAGAGTCTACACTGGCTCTCTGTCAACAGTCAAGGGACGGGAAATGACAAAAGTTTCTCACAGGGATGGAAGTTTTTTGTCACCAAAACTGGGTGTTTTTCTCAACAAAAGTCACGTTGTAGTGTGAATGCTCTCATTGCTTTGTTGCCAAAAGGAAGGTTTTGGCAACAAAACCTGCCAATGTAGACAAGACCTCAGTTTGGATTAAAAGAAATACTGTGCATAGGGACACAACAGAGTAAGGTGAGAACATGATCAACTTATTAAGAGTTTTAACTGTTATGAAACTGTATCTAATTACAATTTTTGAACTATGTTTCAGCACACAAATCTATGCAAAAACTACTTTATTGAAATGAGTCAGACTGGGGAAGGAGAAGATTAGTAAAATCTTTTATGAGATCATACTTTATTGATCTAATCAATTTAAGACTATGGATTTTTATTCTATGTGGCTACAAAATAAATGTCCGCACTTTTACTTTAATTGAGACAAATGTCTAAAATGTCTAATGAATGATTAATGTCTAATTTTATTTTCTTTCTGCTATGTTTCTAGCGATTTGGAGTGAGAAACAAGCATCAAGCTCTGATACATTTACGGCATAAATCAAAAGAAAAAATGAACTGTTTATGAGTGACGTGGATCTAATATTACTCTGTGGCCTTCATATCAGCTCAAGATTGTGCCCACTTCCTTGTGTAGGCTCCCTTTACTATAAGGGCCTCTGACTTTTACTGAGAGGATCCTTGGTGCTGCAATATAGCCCAAGAGACTACAATTCCCATGAGTCCTTGAGTAAAAAGAGGGAATCTGTTGCTCTTCCAGGCAATGCAGGGAGAGAGTTGGGCAGGGAGATTCAATTTGGAGAGAGAAGACAGATTGCTGGTGTGGAGCTTTTTCCAGTCCAGTAACTGCTGCTGGATGCTAGAGCCTGCTGGGGCTTTGATCTAGCAGGCTGCTTCCGGGTCTGTTGGTGATTGAGGCTGAGCCTGAGGCTTAGAAAGGCCTAGATAGAAGGTACTGTGAGTAACTGTGACTGTTTGAGAAAGTGCTACCTGCAGAGAGGACAAACTGACTCTGGGTCCGAAGAGAGGCAGAGTGATCTGCTCAGTGAACCAGAACTGCTGGCATTTGTTGGGGCCAGCTCCAGTGGCAGAGGGATTTTGCAGTTGTTGCTGCCTGGACTGACACACACAGAACCTGTACAGAGCTGTCTTCACTCCTGCTGCAGATCTTCAAGCGCACTCATGCAGGCAAGCATCTGGGACTCTGAGATCCAGAGGAGTGCACACTCTGGGATGAGATAAATGCTGGTAGTGTAAATGCCAGTTAGATACATTTCCTTTATTTCTGTGTACTTGATTAATTGATTTTATTCACTTTTAGTCTGTTAAATCCTGTTTCTTTAAGTTGTTAAGTAAAGGTGTGTTAATTCTAATTTATATTATTTAAAATTGTTTTGTTGTTAGATCCAGATTATTACTGGAATAAGTTTATTCCCCATTTATTATCTCATCTTTGGCTTCTCAGCAGCCAGAAAGGATAGGCTTTTTATCCTTCTCCTCCCTCATAGCAGCCACATCACTGAGCGGGCTGTTAGGCAACAAGGCACTAGTTGGTGGAATGGATGCTAATCAGCAAGGTTGATTCCCCTTCCACATGAGGATAGGCAGAAACCACTCAACTAAGAGCAAATACTATCAAAAGGACTGATAGTCAGGAAATCCAGCTCTTATTCCAAGCAGTTCACTTCCTTGCCCACCTGTTTGACATGGATTAAGATCACAGATGGAAAGTGTTATGTAAATCCTCTGTAACATTACTAGCATTACTAGCACTTCTGCCCCACTGTGGGCTATTGTGTGTCCAGCAGTAGGGACATTCTCATACAGGAGACAAGGGTACAATGCCACCAAAGGCTGCTGTTCCTTAGCACATATGTTCGAAGTAGGAATAAGAGCCTCCAGAAAAGGGCGCTTTTTCCGGAGGATCGGGGCCAGTGTAGACTCTCTTTTCCGGCTTTTCTAAAAGCCGGAAAAAAGCGGCGGACATTTTTATTTAAATGCCGCGGGGGATATTTAAATCCCCCGTGGATTTCCCTACTACGATAGCTGAAATTAACATGCCCCTTCCGGAAAAGGGGCCAGTGTAGACGTAGTCCTACTGTTTCCTTAATCATGTAAGAAAGCTGTTCCTACCAGTCTAAACATAATCCTCTAGTTAAACGACTCCTTCTCTGAGGAGGAAATGAAAAGCCAAGGCGCATCAGACCCCCGGTCCAGTGAGAGAGAAAGTAGAACTGTATACCAGATCTCCAAACAATGACAGCACCACATATGACACTTTGGGGACACTGAGTGGAACAGAAAGGCTACGTCTACACTGGCCCCATCTTCGGCAGGGGCATGCTAATTTTGAACTTGGGAATAGGGAAATCCGCGGGGGATTTAAATATCCCCCGCGGGATTTAAATAAACATGTCCGCCGCTTTTTTTCCGGCTTTGAAGTAGGAATAAGAGATCCACCGGAAAAGGGCTTTATTCCAGAGGATCGCGCCAGTCTAGATGCTTTTTTCCGGCTTTTCCCCAAGCCGGAAAAAAAGTGGCGGACATGTTTATTTAAATCCCGCGGGGGATATTTAAATCCCCCGCGGATTTCCCTATTCCCAAGTTCAAAATTAGCATGCCCCTTCCGAAGAAGGGGCCAGTGTAGATGTAGCCTTTCTGTTCCACTCAGTGTCCCCAATTTATTTTTAAATGTCTTCAATTCTGGTGATTGCATCTCAGCATCTCAATCTCTCATTCAAAGTCCACCACAGTAAACAGTGGGAGGTCATTTGTGGACATGTGTAACTTATTAAAGTGGTAGCAAGTATGGGTTTGTCAAGAGCAACTCATGCCAACCCAAGCAAATCTTCTCCTTGACAGGGTTATTAGCCTATTGGAAAGGGAGGGTATTTTACATAATAGATCTTAATTATAATAAGGGTTTTAAAGCAGTCCCATGCTACATTCTTTTAAACAATTTACAGAAATATGGTCTAAATTAAATGACTATACAGTGGATGCACAGACATTTGACCATACTGAAAAAGTCACTATCAATGGTTCATTGTCAATTTGAGAGGGCATAGCTAAAGGGGTCTCGTGAGTCAATTCTGGGTCCAATATGTTTTAAAAAATGTCATTAAGGGCTTAGAGAATGAAGTAGACAGTAGGCTTATAAAATTTGCAGATGACATCAAGTTAGGTGGATTTGCAAGCACTTTGCAGCACAGCATTAGACTTCAAAATGACCTTGCCCAAATGGTCTGAAATTAATAGGATGAAATTCAATAGTGTGTAAATAATTTTGCACAGGAAGGAAAAATCAAATATACAGCTACAGAATGGGGAATAACTGACTAAGTGGTAGTCAATGGTTGAAAGGATCTAGGATGAGAATTCTGAACAGCTTCCCTCATCCCTTTTGTCTTCTGGAACAATGGCTGGTGGGCCCTCTTTGTGAACTCAGTTCACCAGAATACCTCCACCAAGTGTCTTTATATTTATTGCTTATGCTTCAGGTACAGCATAACATAGCAGCAGTTGTGTGGAGACCCCTTCCTGCTCAACGGCTCAGCCTTTTATACTTCTAGCTTTCCTCTCAGAGTTATCCAGCTGGTGAGATACTTACCTTATTAGCTTATCATGCTTCCTTCAGGTCCAAGTGATCCCTTCTATCTTTCTAAACCCAAGCTAACTATGGCCCTCCTACTCTAATCACATCCAGTTGCCTTTGTGTTCTAACTGACCAGGTCACTGGCTTTCACAGGACTCAACTTGTAAGGGTCAATAGCCCCTTGCCAGAGCTCTGTAGTGGCTCACACAATGAATGAGAGTCAACAATGCAATGACATTTTGAAAAAAAGGTTAATATATTCGGTGATATATTAAAAACTGCTATACATTAAACATAGTAAGTAATTATTCTACTTTACTCGGTGCTGGTAAGGCCTCAGCTGGAATAATGGGTGTAGTTCTGGGCATCAAATGTTTAGAAAGATGCAGAGGAAAGGTTAAAAACTGGGTATGTTTAGTCTTGAGAAAAGATGATGGAGGGAGGCCTGATAACAATCTTCAACTGTTGTAGAGTGGAGTCTGATCAATTGTTCTCCATGACCATTGAAGGTAAAAATAAGAAGTAATGAGCTGTCTGCAGCCAGGGAGTTTTAGATTAGCTATTAGGAAAACTTTCCAACTCTAGGGATAGTTAAGCTCTGGAATAGGATTCCAAGGAAGGTTGTGAGATCACCATCACTGGAGGTTTTTAAAAATAGGTTGGACAAACACCTGTTAATAAGAGTCTAAGTTTAGTTGGCGCTCCATTAGCACAAGGGACTGGACCAGATGGTCCCTTTCAGCTCTACATATCTTCAATTCTTTGAAATGCAAATTAAGGAAATGAAATGGCAGAAGCTGCCAATACTCAATATGGTAACTTTCTATAATGAAACAACCCTTCTCGACTGTTCACACAGAAAAAACACCCACACCATTCTACAGCACTTTATAACTCCCACAGTTTATTTTGTAAACAGCTATAACAAGGTGTAACAGCAGTGTCAGCATCTTGACTGCTAATACCATGAGTTGGCTAGTTATGATATGGCAGAATTATGTGATCAGTTCACTGACAGAACATTAGTTTTCCACAGTTCTCTCATCAGACAGTTAAAAAGACCTCTTCTCATAAACAAATGCTAAATCTATAGCAGTCCCTTATATGCCTTCTTTTGTAAACCCAATATTGGATTTCCAAACTCAGAAAAACATAGACACAAATTTGTGAGCATTGTGACATTTTAATGGGTGATTTTAAATATGTGTCTGTTTTGAAAATATGAGCACTGGATGCTATGTACTAAGTACCTTGAGCAGCAGGGACGTGTTTGCATAACTTAGATTTCCAGGAGTTAATGGAAATTGTGTGTGCTTTATAAATCATTCTGGTTCTTTCAGTGTTGTATTCTACAACCCTAATGTACACCAAAGAAATAACACTCCATTTCACTTTGCCTCTGCTTTGTTATAAGTATAGGAATGCATCTGGAAACAATTTGAGTGACTTCTAATTCACTGCTTAAGAATGATACATTTAATTGGCTATTCCTGATGTCTTTTCCAAAGTATTTTCTTATAACTCTTAGAGAAATGTTTCAGAAAGCATATCCAATCTATGCTGTAGGATGTTATCGTCGTTGTATTGATCGGGATATGAGAGAGACAAGGTGGATGAGGTAGTACTTTTTAGTAGAGAAAGAAACAAGTCTGGTGATGGATCATTCATTGGACAAACTTCTTTTGTGGAAGATACATTATTTTAAGCTTTATAGAATTTTAAGAAGTTCAAAAGTTTGCCTCTTCCACCAATAAGAGTTGGCCCAATGAGTTTGTAGATTGGCAGACAGGGGGAGAGAGTGGCTAAATAGCGTATTAAGTTTGTGTGACAGAACTTAAAGCACTGCAGCATAGTAAGACTGGACAATCAGAACCCCCAAGGCGATTCCAGTCATTAGTGACCTCCCTTCCAAAGAGAGAGAGATGCTCTTCCATATAGCAAAATTTGCACTGGAACTGTTTGAGCAAATTATAGCTGCTGACATTAATATCAAATGTACATGGAATGGATAACTTCTCTAGAGCCAATAGTCTAAAGGTAAATGAGTGAGATGAAGGATCTGTGCCATAATAGGTGTGTTGGTCTTTCTAACATGCCACATCTCTTATTTATTTCTAAGGCTCTCCTCTGGCCAGTAAAAAGTAGTGGAGGACACACTGTTCCTGTTATTTGGTTCTATAGGTGAATTGCCGAGCGTTTATAGCTGCCAGTCCCCCTGTCCTCCAGCTTTGTTAAGCACAAGCCTCAATCCTTGCATTGTGAATGGGGTGAGGAAGACAGCTTGTCCATGACAGCTATTCATGTTGCATGTTGAAAGCAGGCCCTGCAGAATTCAGACCAACCCCAGCAGCTCCTCCCAAGAAGCTTAACTCTGTGTAGTTATGGAGAAAGTACTGCTATGTGTAACTATGGCTTCCTGCAGCAAATGACAGAAATTAGTAATTGTCACAGAAATGGCAGAGTGGGTCTGAGTAAAATCACAGATTTCTGAAGGCCAAAAGTGACCATTAGGTCATATAGTTTGACCTCCTGTATACCACAATCTATTACCTTTCATCCAGTTATCCCTATATAGAACCCATACAAAGGATCAGAATGTGTCTCTTTCCAAAACAATTGCAGAAGAATGCCACACTGTTGCCACTGATTCCCTGAGGGAGCCTGCAATAGCAGAGGCATCTTTAGTGGAGTCAATCAGCTCTTCTCCCAGCATCTAGACATAGACACTCTCCCTGGCACAGCACCCAGTCAAAACACAAGGGGTCAAAAAGCTCAACAAACCTCCAGTAGGAAAAATTCCCTAAGGAACTCAGGTGACATGATAGGAGAACAACTAACATCAGCATCTAGAAAGATGAGCAGCGAGAAACCAAATTGTGTAGGCTTCAAATGCAGCAGGAGAGGAAATACAATGGGAAGAAACTGGGGGGGGGAAGCAAAAAAAAAAAAAAAAGAAACCCCACAACAATAGTTAATGAGTAAATGGGAAAAGGCAAAATTCTCATCAGTCTGAGAAGAAAAACTAGCAGTAAAGAACAAAAGTGCTAGAATATATCCCAGGTATCTGAGAGTGATAACCACATGCAATTGCATTTATCACGGATTTTTGTCCACTTCACCTGCACTTTGCCTTCTTGTCACTACTTCACACACATTACACCTCTGGGTGGCTTCAGACAGGTTTGGTTTTGTAAATGACAAGCCATGGTGATATTGTCTGCTTTCTTCTTTAAAAAAAAAAGTGGAATTTCACTGCCAAGTTATTATGGCCCTTGGCCCACAATTGATACTTCAGGTTTCAACTCATATATTGTGACTTATCAGGAGTACAAATGTGTGATTTATATCACTGAAGTAGCCTTAATTTTCACCTTTCCAAAGAAATCAAAACAATTTGTTTTAGCCTTCCATTTTCCCCAGATGTCAATTGTTAAACCTTGGCATTTCTATGAATTGGAAAAAAAGATACGAGTTTCTAAATGTGTTGTAATTTTGCTGTATCTCTGGAGTCTGGGCTGTTGGAATCATGCATATTGAGGAACCTCTCGATACTGGGAAATTATTTTAAATAATCTCTAAAACATATATATCTTTTTTTTCTGTACCGTATTTGGCATATACAGAAACAGCAGTGTCCTGTAGCTGGCATTCATTTGGGCTTCTGGTGACTTCATTAGTTGTGAATCCCGCTCATGCTGATAAAGCCCTAAGACTTCAACACTCCATTGTGTGTTTCTATGTATATAATCTTACAATGTTTATTTAACATTCTTATGACTCTATATAGTACATATAAGTTCCTCTGCCAGTAAAATAAATGAATCAGACAGGAGAAGGGTATAAGAAATCGGTGACGAGATTATATCCTAAAATAAATCAGAATATTTCAAGAATAAAGTAATGAATCCATTTCATTATTTCTTGCAATGAGAACAGCAGTCTGAAAATTGGGAAGTTCAGTATGTAATGCATCATGGACTTTCATACAGAGAGCAGAAAAGCAATTCTAATAAATAGGCAGATCATATAAAAATGATTTGTATCTATATCCATCAGTCTGAACTCTGACAGGACTGTGCCCACTGTTTCCCCCAAAGTAGGTGATAATGAAAAAGTGTCTCTTCCATCTATGCATTAATTTCAAGACTGATTGCGCCTAGCCCCACTGAATCTGTCCGTATCTTTTTCAAACATGGCAACTAATTATCATAATCCCTGCCATGTAGATCAGTGTATCAACATCTGGTTTAAGATTGTCAACTCTGCCTACTACAAATCTATATTATGTCAACATATAAATAGGGAAGCACCATTTCAGAACTCTGCTCATATTGTTTTATGATGTGTTGAGTCCACTTTGTCACAAAAACATGTTTGTCCATATGTTCTTTAGATTCAACATGGAATACATACCGCCTTGCATTCCACATGCATTGCTTGCCCTTACTGGATTGAATATACTGTAACATTCTAGTCATGACCTGCAAGATATTCAACTTACTGGATCTGAGCTACCTCAGGGCATGTCTACACTGGGAAATTATTTTGAAATAATTTATTTTGAAATAATAACTCCTGAAATAACTATTTTGAAATAAGTTTATTCCCTTGGTAAACAGAAATACAGATTTGGAAATAACCATCCCATTATTTCAAAATAACAGGCTTGCAGTGTGGACACGCTGCTTATTATTTCAAAAAATAAGGGGGGTTATTTTGAAATAACTCTCTAGTGTAGAACAGGCCTCAGAGAACACCTTTCCAGTCCAATGCTTGAAGACAGCTACAGTATTCACTGTAGGGATGCTTTCAGTCAGGTCCAGGAAATGGAGTGCAAGTGGTGAGTATTTTTTGCAAAAGGAAGCCTGTTGTAGAATACATTGAGGCAATGTCTACACAGTAAACATTGTCTGAAATAACAGTATGCGTCTACACAACAAGCAGTTATTTTGACATAATGTCGAGCTGGAGGACTTCTTACTCCAACTGCTGTACCTCTCATTGTACAAGGAACAAGGGAAGTCAGAGGAAGAGTTCTCTTTCTTGGACTTCCTGCTGCATAGATAGTGCCAAAAATGGAAATAAGCTATTTCGACTTAAACTACTTGATGTAGCTCGAAACTGATGTTATCTCAAATTGTGTAGCTTATTTCAGCTTTAGCCCTGCTGTGTAGCAGTGCCCTGACAAAACAGATCAGATAGACTTTGTTCTATTATAAATCATAGAATTGTAGGACTGGACCTGACCTCGAAAGCTCTTCCAGTCCAGTCCTTTGCATTAATGGCATGATTAAGTTTAATCAAGATAATCTCTGACAGTTGTTGTCCAACCTGCTCTTAAAAATCTCCAATGATAGAAATTTTACAACCTCTCTAGCAATTTATTCCAATAATTAATCACACTGACAATTTTCCCAAAATCAAATCCAAACTTGCCTTTGATGCAATTTGAGGCCATTTCTTCTTATCCTATCTTCAGAAGTTAAAGAAAATGATTTTTCCCTATTCTTTGTAACAACTTTTTATTTACTTGAAAACTGTTATCACATTCTACCTCAGTCTTCTCTTCTCCAGACTAAATAAACCCATTTTTTCTTAATCTCCTTTCAGAGGTCATGTTTTCTACACCTCTAACTATTTTTGTTTGCACAAATACAAAATGAAATTTTACAGTAAAGAATGATTTATACAGTCCCTGATTTGATCATTATACCTGATCACTAGTCACTAGTGACTTTAAAAATCAGATGAATTAATATAAGAAAAAGTTAGCCTTAAAGTGACATAAATTCTATTAAATATTTTGATGTCAAAACAGAGAAGAAAATTGATTTCCTGAACAACTGTGAATTCTTATCCTGTACCTAAGGGAAATATTTTTGTTTCCTTTGAAAAAAAATTGAAAAAATCACTTCCTATCTGTTCCTTATTGTCAAATGCTCCACCTAGTAATTTCAGTGAGGGATAAATACCTCGGCATTAAATACTTTTTTTCAATACAGAGAAATGAGCATAATGACAATCAAAATTGAGCTTCAGTATATTTTTCTTTAAGATCAAATGTGAATTCCTTTTCTCAAATTTCACATAGTTCTCCTGTGGTGCATTTGAAATAGTGCAATGGAACTTGGCTTTTAATTTTGTGAGGGAGGGATTTACAGGTGGGACTACAAAGCCATTTAGTCATCTTGGTCAGTTGCAAAATTAAGTTTTCATTTGTTTCTTCTGACAGCAATATAGCTACTGTGTACACTGAATCTATTTAAACACTATTTAAATTATTTAACTTTAAAATATGTATTTTAAACAACAGACCAGGACCTAGAACTGGCATCAGAGCAGAGTACAGAATGAAGACTGGCAAATGCACAATGAATAATGATAATAATGAGAGGAAGATAAATATTATATTGGATAAGATCCTTTTAAATACACTCATAAAAAGAAGAAAAATAAAAAAAAATCTGGGGTTTTGTAAATAAGGGACAGAGTATTCAGGCTTAGTTCATTCCTCTGATGGTTCCTTCTATTTTTTTTTTTTTTTTGAATGCTCAGAAATTTCAAATAGAACTGTACCTTCCTTTCACCTTCCAAAAGAGAAAGCGTAAACAAACACATTATAAAATTTGTATTATAATTTGCATAAGAGACATAATTTGCACAAACAAGAAAGCTCTAGTATTATTAAATAATTATCAGAATGCATAAAGTATTTTTCTGAAGTTGAACAGTCAACAACATTTGCAAACTCTTTTCATCTACCTAGGATAAATGGAATCAAGTGTTTAAAGGCTGTACAGAAACATAGTAGTGCTGGGGCTTGCAGAATTTCACTAATTTGGGGGTCATATGATCCACATGCTGATACCACTGCCCTGATCTGCCATTAGTGGTTGATTTGTATCTACACAGAAGTCTGTGGGTGAATGAGCATGTGTGTGGGGAGGACAAGTCTAATCTTCTCTGTGCAAAGCAAGACATTATATTTGAGTTGTGTTGAAAGGAGAGCCAAGTAGGCCACCTTAGTAAGAGAGTTCAGAGAGCTTTGTTTGCAGAGGAGGGGATTGTAGGCCTTCTTTCCCCTTGTCTTCTTTTATTCTCACCTTCTTTCTCCACTCTCCACTGATGTCTCACCTACAAAGATGATAGAGGTGCTCCCATACAGGTTTTTTTTTCTTGCAGTATTCAGCTGTCGCAGACATTGGCCATGGTTAGACAGCCACTCTACTCTTTGCCTCCAGAGAGAGACCTTCAGCCCATAGAGTGAGCACAGACTAGAAGCATGTACAATGCACATCCATACCACTGCCAATGATAGTGAGCCAGTGCAGAAAAATCATTAATCATCCCAGCAGGAAGACAAGTCAACAGAAGACCACCGCAGGTAGGGAAAAGCAGAGCACAGAAATGGTATGGAGGAGGACACTGATGAAAGGAGCATAGGGGTGGGGAAAGAAGAGGAAGAACTCACTCTAAATAATTAAGGTGACGGTGAGCTATGAACACATCTTTAAGAGATACACTTAAACAGTCTCACTGGGACCAAAACAATGGGATTGTCTTTTCCTTTGGATGGTCAGCTATTCCATGCAGTGGTGAGAAAGGGGAAGGGCTGAAAATAGCAAGATCTCAAACCTTCCCATCCCAACTACGGATATATTCTTGTGGCTGTTAGTAGAGCAGTAAGTGGTTCAGTGAAAGCCAAACCAGTTTCTACCCCCACTTTCTTGTTGTTAAGACTGCTGACTGTGAGATCAGTTAGATTGTAGGCTCAAGAAGATTGTAGGCTCAAGAAGCAAACTAATCACCAAAGCTCCTCAGCTCCACTCCTCTGACTCCCAGCCCAGAGAGACAAAGAATGCACAATGTAGAGGAAAAGGGAGAAATGACAATATTTGGAACAGGGGGTCTGCCAAGTACCTATCTGCAAATCCATCAAAGAGGGACATCAACAAAAGAATTACATCATTAGAGGTTTTAATATGATCAAATGTCTAGTCAGCTTCTGAGGTAAAAAATGTGAAGCTCTATAACCCAGTAATATGAATTGCTTCATAGAGTTTCCTACCTCACAGAAAAACTGTTCTTTAAACAGTATATATATTTTATTCCTGATACCTAGAATTAGCAGTTATTTAAATATTTTATGGCTGACACTGTATAGCATTTGCTACTTTAAAGACATAAAATATTATATGATGAAAAATGCAGTTTTATAAGAGAAATATTACCTTGTCAGTGGATTTTGTGATTTCCTTCCTATAAACTTATTTCCAAGTTTAATTCCTAAATATTCTGTTTGTAGAATAAAGGTTTTTAATTCATTGTATCAGCTGTTCTTTTGGTTGCTCCAGCTTTTTCTGCAGCTTTACTAATGTTTTATCATGAAATGCAATCTTTGAACAAAAGAAGAAAAATTAAATCAACACTTACACAAATCTCAGTGGCCATTATAAGCTCTTCTTGTAAGAAGGTAATTTACCTATTTCCTAATAATCAAAAGCAAAAATATGACTCCAAAAATAAAATGCACATGAGCTCATACTTTACAATTTCTCATCTAATATCTTAAACTCACAATTTTTTCTGTATATAAAACTGCGTTAACATGCTAATAAGTTATGTTTACCCTCTTTTCTGTTTTTAATAAAAAACATATTTGAGAAATTCTAACTTGCCTTTGGCAGTAAATGTGAACATTGGTGAATAAAATGTTGGGTTTCCATTTACAACTCAGGTACCTTGATGTTACACATATATATATTTTGCAGTTCATATTTCAAGATTTTTCCAGAGCTTTCCATTAACATATTAAATTTAGAGTAAACTAGACTAGCTTTAATGTCTCTTCATCACCAAACAGAACAGGCTGAATGCAACTCCATTGTCAAGGGTATAAAACACTTTCTCTTTCCCCAAAAAATTATGATTTTTTTTGTCAGTTGTTCTAAATTATATTGGATAATTTCTTTAAAGTCAGAAAGTGAAGCAACAGAAAAAATTACAACATGTTTTTATAAGTAGCAGACTTTTTATGTTTGCATTTTATATTTGTATTTAAAAAGCTTCTATGTAGTTGCCCTGGGGCCTTGCAATTTAAAAGGGCCTAGAGCTCTGAACCCTTTAAATCATTGCCAGAGCTCCACCCTGCATAATCTGGGGAGCACTGAAGGCTGGCTGCAGGAGGAAAGGTGCTGTCCAAGTGGTTCTGAAGGCTCGTTGCCCCTAACTCTAACCCCTTCTGCCCTTTCTGCTAGCAGTATCTTCACAATTCTGGATGTCTAGGCTCCTCTTCTTTCTATTTACTTTCATGGAGGCAGATCAGCATTTTGACTCTACATGCTTTGGCCACATCTTTCTTGTTCCAGCTTCCTGCAAAATGAGTTATTCCCAGCTGTAAAACCTGCATACTACTATTAACATAATAATCTGGAGACAATAAAACATCTATGTGCATTAATTATAGGAAAACTGTTCATTTGGTAATAATTCCACTTAATTTCTGATGTTCACGAGCTATCAAGAATAGGTAGAATTGTGGGAGATGTTGCTAGAAGAAAGGCTATCATCATTAAAAAAATTTCCATACTGGAGTCCAGCATCTCCCACAAATTTGGATGTCTGGGAAGTAGTGAACTATGAACAAATAAAGGGAAGGTTATGAAAACAAGAGTTTGGAAAATAAATACCCCCCTTTTTATGAACTCAGTCAAAGATCTATATTATTTTTGAGCTACTATCTGCCAAAGGTCCTCCCTATAGGCTGTAAAGAAGGTGTTATCTGTAGATCTACTGGCCACTTTGCAAACTTCTTAAGTAGACCTACTTGCTTGTTCCGCCCCTGAGGCTACTAAGGACCTCGTGGAGTATGCCTTGATCTCTTTGGGGTTAGGAACCCCTGATGATCTGCAGGCTTCTATGATACCTTGATTACTCCATCTAGTGGTGGAGAACTTGGAAGTTCTGAGTCCCTGGCCTATTGGGTGGAAGGACACAAATAGGGAGCCCAATCTTATTGTCCAGTCTCTATACTTGAGATAATACTCTTCTGACATGGAAGGCATGCCGCCCCCTTTTCAGCTAGATGTTGTCATTTTGGACAAAGTGAAGAAAGCACAGTCTCTTGGGAAGTGTGGAAGGAGCAAATTACCTTAGGAAGAAAGGATTCTGATCTTCTGAGCTCCACATGGCATATCCAGCTCTCCTATAGATAAGGCTGCCAGCTCTGACACTCACCAGGCAGACTTGACAGCTGCCAAGAAACAGTCTTAGTGGCTAAATAAAAAAAAAGCCAATAAAAAGGGAAGGCTTATGAGCGCTGTCAAAACTAGCAGAAAGTCCCATTTTTGAAAGAATGGCCTAACCACTAGTTGGACTGCTCAAAGGCATCAGCCTATTTGTGGATTGTCTCCCAGGGAGTCTGAGGATACTGCACATAATACATTACTAAGAGCAGACACCTGACACAGTGGTACTGGTTTGAAGACCTCTCTCTCAGTGTTTTTAAATGAAAATCCTGAATGGCTGGAATTCCAGGACCTCTGATATTTGCATTTGGCTCTTTGCACCATTTGTTGAATCTGGGTCAGGCAGAGGAGTATGTTTTTAGAATCAATATCCTCATAGACCAAGCTATCTCTTTATGACTCTTGAGGACAAATAGACCTGGTCTACACTAAGGAGTTATTTTGAAATAACTCCCCTTATTTTGAAATAACAAGCAGACTGTGCACGCTACCAAGCCCATTATTTTGAAATAAGGGGAGTTAATTCAAAATAATTGCTTCCTGCTTTCAACTAGGAATAATGCTATTTCACAATAGTTATTTTGAAATAGCGGTAGTGTGGACGCTCCACTGCTGCTATTTAAAAATAACTGCTCCCTAGAGTCATTCAAAGTAATTACTCCCTAGTGCCTCTTGGGGCTCTAAGTAGAGGTAGCACATCCACATTAAGGAAGCCTACCTCAGATTAATTTTGAGGCTTCCCTGTAGTGTGGACATGCTATTTTCAAAATAGTTATTTTGGGAATAATTATTCCAAAATAAATTATTTTGGGAATAATTTCCTAGTGTAGACATGCCCATAGAGACCTTACAGTACAGGCAGTCCCCGGGTTACGTACAAGATAGGGACTGTAGGTTTGTTCTTAAGTTGAATTTGTATGTAAGTCAGAACTGGTACATATTTTGGGGGGGAAGGACGTGGAGCTGGAGTTAGGTGGAAAAGACCCTGATTCTCATACAACTTCCTTATTCTAAAAAAAACACATACTGTTTTGATATGAAGGTTTTTTTGGTTGATATTTTAATTAAAAATTGATCATAAGTTTCAGTGTTTCATGCTATATCCAAATCTTCCTTTTGGGGTACCTGAAAGATCCCAGTTATTCATTTAATAGTCAGAATCTTTGTTTTTTTATAACTAAAGAAAGTTCCAAGTAGAATTTGCTACAGATGGTTCAGTGAAATGGATATTAGTGTAATCAATAGTCATTGGAGAGCTCAGTGAAATATTGATACAATCAAAGCTGTTGTTGTATTCTGCTGAGCAGAAAATGGAAATCCCTTCCTGTGAAGTGTGTGTGTGAATTTATCCACAGGATTAATTTTAAAGAAAAATTCTGTGTTGGGAACAGGAGTTTAGTCACAGGTGGGACCTCATTGTCCACTCACTCACTTTGCAACCAGACCCATCCCCTCGGGGCTTACCCTGCTCCGCTCCAGCCAGGGTAATTTTACAGCTTCACCTCTGCCAGGCTGGAAGGGACTTGTTAATTTCACGTGACGCTAACAAGATACTTGCAGCTCTAGTGCTAAAGAGGGAAAGAGCTGTTGCTCCCAAGGTGAGGACTGTAACACAGTGGGTCTCACTGCCTGCTGCTCCTGCTGTTCCCTAGGAAATTAATTTTTCCGCTCTGGGGTGCCCCCTTTTGGCTGGTGTCTTGTTCCCCCCAGCAGACCCACGTCCTCCGCGGCGAGAAAAGCTGCTCCGCGTCTCCCTGGTCTGCTGAGGGAGGAAGGGGGCTAGCTCAGCGTCTCCCTAGTCTGCTGGGGGGAAGCACCCCCCACACCGCTGGAGGTGGTGACAGTGGGGGAGGCACCCCGCACTAGCTGCACCCCCCCCCCCGTTTGTAACTAGGGATCCGACGTAAGTTGGATTGATGTAACCCGGGGTTACTTGCCTCTCAATTGTACTTGCCTCTCAATTGCCAAGCTTTTAATTGAAGCCATTTTGGATCCAGAAGAAGACAAGGATTTTGTGAGAGGTCATCTGATCTTCACAGCTGACAATGTTTGAGAATCAAGTCTCCTTGTTCAATGAAGAGTTATCAGTATAACTGTCATTTATCTCATCTTATTTTCTTGATCACTTTTCCCAGTAGTGGTAAGCGTGGAAAAGCAGAAGTAGGCCCTGCAACCAACTATATAATAAGGCATCTCTCCCTGGGGATCTGGGGTCTGCCTTCTTTGTGAAGTATTGTGAACTCTTTGGCCTGGTCTATACTACATGGGAAGGTCAAAGTAAGATACACAACTCCAGCTACGTAAATGACAAAATTGGAGTTGAGGTATCTTAAATCCCCATCCTCTCATTGGCTTTACTCCTCATGAGGAGTAGGAGTACCGGCACCAAAGGGAGTGCCCTTTAAGTTTGATCTACAACCACCAAATCGAACACCAGAAGGTTGACCACAGCATTGTCAATCTTTCTGGTAGTGTAGACGTGCCCTTTCAGTTTATATAATTTGCTAACCGGTTCAGTTGAGGATGACCACATGTCTGGACACAGACAGAAAACATTCTTCTTTCAGGTGCCATTTTGTGTTATTGACCCTATGCCTGTTGAGTCAGAGAGATCTACCTCAAGGGGGTTCTTAATCAAAATGCAGCTTTTGGTGTAGAACCTTTTTGATGCAGCTCTCTCTGGCTATGTCTACACTAGGAAAGAGAAAACAACAATAAAAATAAAAAGTACAATAACAAAGAGCAAAAAATTGAAGTTGGTAGAGAAGAATATAAATTAGAAGCTAGAAATTATTGATAATTGATAAGGGAGGTAACCAGAGGCAAAAGGAAATCTATGGACAGCAAGTTAAGGACAAACAGAAGGCATTCTGTAAGAATATAAGGAACAAAAGGGACCCTAACAATGGCATTTGACTATTACTAGCTGATAGTGGTAGTATTTCAATAATAATGCACAAAAGGCTAAAGTGTTAAATTAATTAATTTATGTTTTGTAGCTGAAAAACAGTTAATGTCTTTATGTTATGTGCTACTGAAGAAATATTTTCCACTTCAACTGTAACTAAGAAGAGTGTTAAACAGCAATGCTAAAATCTGACATTTTAAAATCTTGGATAACTGGAACCCAAGAGCTGGCTGAGGGAATTGCTGAACCATTAATGTTGATTTTCAGTAAATTTTGGAAGACCAGAGGAAAGTTGTTATCCCAATATTTAAAAGGATAAATAGGGTGATTTGAATCATTATACACTTATCATCCTTACATTTATCCTGAAAAAAATAATAGAATGTCTGATATAGTATTCAATTAATGAAGAATTAAAGGAGGCTAATCTAACTAATGCCAATCCATGTGACTTTATGGAAAATAAATCTTGACAAAGTGAGTTGATATAATTTTTTTATGAGATCACAGATTTGGTTGATAAAGATAAAAGCATTGATGTAACATACTTACACTGCTCTAACCCATTTGATTTTGTTCCACGTGACATGTTGATTAAGAAATGAAAATGATACAAAATCAACATAACATACGCAACTAATCAAAAACTGGCTAAATTATAAGGTTTCATAATATAATTATAAATAGGGTAACATTATTGAACCAATTCTTGTTTTTTAGCTATTTCATATAGTTATCCAGGACCTATGAGAAAATATTAAAACATTATTGATAAAGTTTGCAGATGACGCAAACATTGGTGGACTGGTAAATAAAGAGAACAATAAAGATCTGATATCGTTCACTGATACAAAGCTGTCTGGGTCACTTGGCAAATTCAGCATGAGAAAACAACATTCTTTTAATATAGTAAAATGTAAGGTCATACATCTAGGAAGAGAAATCTACCTTCACAGCAGTGATTCTGAATAGCATTTAGGTGACATGGCTGATAACCAGCTTAACAAGCGCTCCAAATGGTACTCTGTGGCTATGAGGTCTAATACTATCCTTAGATGCATATCTAGGAATACTAAATCATAGAAGAGAGGTTATATTACCTCTGTATTCAATACACTTTCTTGGTATATTTTACTCTTCTAGAAGCATGTTGAAAAATTGGAGAGGATTCAGAGAATAAGCTCAAGGAGCTCAATCTAGTTAGCTTATCAAAAAGAAACTTAAGAAGTTTATTGGAAGTACTGATATGGGCTCCACAAACTGATAATAATTGAGGATTCTTCAATTTTTCAGACAAAGGTATAAACAAGATGGATGGAAGTTGAAGCTAGACAACTTCAGAGCAGAAATAAGGTGCCACCTTTTAATAGTGAGAGTAACTAGCTATTGAAACATTTTACCAAGAGCCGTGATGGATTCTCCATTGCTAGGAAATTTTAAATCAAATTTTGTTTTTATTTTTTCTAAAAGATATATAGTAGAATAACAATAGCAATTGAGCTTAAAGCAAGGATTCTTGCAAAGAAATGTTATGGCCTGTGTTATGCAGAAAGACTAGATTATCACAGTGGTTCCTTTTGGGCTTAAAAATCTATACATTATTATGATCTTCTGAAACTACACAAGCAATATATGTCTGGCATCTAAAAGCTCCATTCGAATGATTCTCGTATTCAAACTGTAAAGTCCATTTGAATGATTCTCATATTCAAACTATAAAGTCCTTTCTATTGGACTCTTGCCAGAAGAAAAGAGAACATAGGAGACCTCTTTGAAATGACAAACTCTTTCATCTATACCTCCAAGATGCTGTGCTTCTGAAAGATTATATAATTGGTTAAACTAAAAGCTTTATGGAGCTGGCTGCTTTCAACACCACAACAACCAGTATTTATAATCGTAGCTATGCTATGATACATTCATCGTTTTAGTACAAATATGTGCAATTATATAGAATCCAAGAGAATGGTTTTAACTGAATATTTATTTTTAGATACATTGCAACAATCCCTCCAAATCACCCCAAAATTAAAAACATTTCTAAACAGTCAAATATTTTAGTAGGAAGCATTTACTGATAACCTTATGGTAATAAAAGCTGTACATAAAAATAGATAATAAATATTAAAACTTACATGTTCATTAGGAAATTAAAGTTAAAAAGTATTTACTCAAAAGTTTTGGTGACACGTATTCAAGTATATTTTTAGAGGAGCAGCATATAATGAATCTTTGTCACTACAGATTACAATGAAAAATACATGTTCTCCCTGACATATACTTGATGTTTCATTTGAGTGTTCAAATGGTTTTTGAATGCACACACCTGGAGTTTCTAGAGTTACTTGGCCCAGGGATGAGTGCTTACTGTAGATCAGAATAAAATCTGAGTTTAATGAACAAGAGGTATGTCTATATTGCAGTTATGGGATATAACTGAGACTCAAGCGGACATACTCAAGCTGGCTTTAATCTAGCTAAACTGGATCTCAAAGCAGTGAAGTACATGCTTCAACGTAGGCTGTACAAATATACCCAGGATTCTGGGTGCGTCTAATCAATATGCAGTCACGTACCATCATACTTTAATAAGACACATTAATGCACAGAAATCTACACATTGTGCTAGTCAAAGAGTACAGTAGGTACCTGTCATTGTTGGTTCTCTTCCACCAGCAGCATAGCAGGGAGCAAAGTGAGAGATCTTCACAAGATTCCAACCGACTCCTGCCATAGGGAAACAGCAGCAGGACTTTCAGGGTGTATCTTAAAGCTACAACCCCTGCATCTCCACCCCCAGCAAAACCGATAGTGAGTCAAAGCCTGCAATGATTGGTCCCTGCTTCACTCTCACCACATCTGCCAAAAGCCAGATGGGGATACCAGAGCCCAGAACTTCACAGTTGGCAGGAAAAGATCTGCAGTAGCTTTAAGGCTCCAGCTACTGTAACACCCACCAGCTATGATACTAGTGGCAGCAAACTGGGGTGATGTTTTTGGCACACCCTACTAATGTCCAGATGTCACCAGAACTCTATACTTTGAATCACAAACTTTGGACTTTGCATTTCCACTTTCAGAGTGAGAGAAGTGATTGTTCTCCTGTCTCATCTCTCAGATTCCCAAATCCTTTTTTCTGCTAGGCCTCACTCTCCCAAGCCACCAAGCTTCTGATTCCATCTTTTATCTCCCCTCACATTTGCTTGTCTTCTCTTTCTACTCATTTCTGTCCCCTCAGTTGCCTGCATACTCATCCCTCCTCCCACTTTCTCATGCCCTCCATCCCTCTCTGACTCATTTCTACAAAAGCACAAAAACTCCTTAACTGTAATCCATGCAAAAGCACCAAAAGCAAACTCCATTACTGTTATTGTAATGTTGATCCTCCTTTACTATTAATCTCTCCCTTTCTATATATCGCTTGTTTTTATTTACTTCTTAAGCTGTCCAGGGAAAGGGCCTATCATTTGCTTGTGAAACATACACTTGAATGATAAAATAAAGCATCATAATATTATTTTTTTTATAAAAGAAGTCTGTATAATCAGGATGGGAAGATAGATTTTTAAAAACCCCTATACAGTTAACTGAGACGAATCATATTAAAAAGGAAGAAATATTCTTTTTTATTGAATGTGTTTATTTTCAGCAGCATTTTTGATGTTTGTGTTGAAGGTGAATTCTGAATTCTATGTGGATTTTACAAGTTAATATTATATAAATCATATCTGTTTATCCAATGAAAATCCTCTAAGAATAGCTACTGTGCAACTCCAAAAACAAACATCATAGTTCAGTTATTATACCTTAGGCTATTACCTGAGTAGTGTGGTTTTTATATGTTTTTATGCTGCAGCTAAGTTCAGCTGAAGGATTTTGAGCTGAGACTGCTCTTCTAAAAGTCCCATCCATTTGCAGGGTGATTAGTCCTATGTCTGGCCAATCTCTTCTTCCAGTGTGGCAATGTGATTTTCATGGTCTTTAAAATTAAGGTGTGACAATTTAGTTGGAGAAGATTTATTCCTGCCAAATCTTTATTGCTTCTCCTAAATGTACCCAATTTAAACAAATAAATTATTGTATTCCTTTATTTTACTTTTCCAAGATTAACATCCCCTTTAGTTACTGTTAGAAAGGAAAGGGTTTTATCATAAGACATGACCACATCATCTTTTTATTGTGGTGGTTTTTGCAGTGATTCAGGGATCAAGATTTGGAGTTATCACAGTTCCTTTTTCTTCTTCTTCTTTTTTTTTTTTTTTTTTTACATAGGAGCATTTGTGTCAAGTTCAAAGTAAAATTAAAAAGTATTTTGTACTTCAATATAGATGCCTAGATTCCCAGGCTAGAATAGACCATTTGTGATCATCACATCTGATCTTCTGCACAACACATGCCATGGAGGTTCCCCAAAATAATTCCTAGCACAGAACTTTTAGGGAAATACATAGTATTGATTGAGTAAACCTTGGTAATTTGTTCCGGTGATTAATTACTCCACTGATTTAAAAATAGATACCTTATTTCCAGTCTGAATTTGTCCAGCTTCAACTTCTAAACAATTGGATCATCTTAAACCTTTCTCTTCTAAATAGAAGAGCCTCTTAAAAAATATTTATTTCCCATGTAGATACTTACAAATAGTAATCAAGGTACCCTTAACCTTCTGTTTATTAAGCTAAATATATTGATCTTCTTGTGTCTATCATTATAAGACGTGCCCTAATCCTTTAATCATTCTTGTGGCTCTACTTGGAACCCTCTCTAATTTATCAACATTCTGCTTTAGCTTTGTACACCAAAACTGGACACAGAATTCTAGCAACAGTGGTACCAGTACCAAATACAGAAGTAAAATAACCTCTCAAATCCTACTTGAAAGTCCCCTGTTTATGCATCCAATGACTGTACTAGCCTTTTTGGTCACAGCATCACACTTGGAGGTCATGTTCTGCTGATTATCCACTAAACCCCCCAAATATTCTTCAGAATCATGGGTCCCCAGAATAGAAGAGAGTCCCCTATTATGTAAGGGGGAACCTGAATTCTTTGGTCCTAGATATTGTGACAGACCTAAGGCTACAGTAGTTTGGTGGAGGGAAGACATGCTTGGAGCTGGGCAAATGATTTTCTGTTTCTTGAGTGAACTTCCAGAGATTGCTGCCACATAATCAAAGCAAGCAAGAACCTGAGGCTAATTAAGAACTTGCCTGAAACAGCCAACTAATCAGATACCTGCAGCCAATTAAGGCCTGTTGCACTACTTTAAAAGGGTTCCCCTCAGATAAGGAAGAGGGGAGAAGAAGAGTGATGGACTGAGAGAAGGACGTATGTTGCTTGAGAGCTGAGAAAGGAAAGAGTATTTGGACTGAAGCAGGAAAGATTTTCTTAGGTCCCAAGGAGAATGTATCAAGGAAGCATTTGGGGAAAGATGACCAAGGACAACGTTGCTATATTAGAATTTAGAGTAAAAACCTTGTCAGTTGCTGCTACTGAGGGCTCTAGGCTGGAATCCAGAGTAGTAGGCAGGCTTGGGTTCTCCTAAACCTCTCCACTACATTAAAAAAAGCCTGTTCCTGGAATGGGAAGCCAGGATTATGGAGTGATTTCCCCCCAGTCCTTTAACTTTGCCAATGATGGGATTGGCTCAGTAAGCTGTGATCCTGGCCTCTAGAAAAGTAAGAGGCAGGGTGGAAGGTCACAGTGAGCCTCTGAGGCAGAAGACCCATAGGGAAAGGCCAGAGCTTTGCCACAGTATATACATTTACATTTTGCCATATTATAATGCATATTGTTTGCTTGTGCCTAGTTTACAAAAGCAAGTTACATCATTCCATAGCAGTGACCCATCCTTTTCATTATTTTCCACTCCACCAAATTTTTTTGTCATCTGCAAACTTTACAAGTGATGATTTTGGTTTCTTTCAGGTCACCAAGAAAAATGTTAAGTAGTGTAGGGACAATAACTGAGCTCTACAAGACCCCACAAGAGAGACACCCATTCAATGATCATTCCCTGTTTGCAATCACATTTTGAGACTTACAAGTTACCCATCTTTTAATCAATTTAATGCGTGCCATGTTAACTTTATATCATTGCAATTTTTGTAATCAAAATGTCAGATAATACCAAATTAAATGCCTTACAAATATGTAAGTACATAACATCAACACTATTACCTTTATCAACACAAACCAGAACTCATCAAAAAATATATTAATTTGATGGGATCGATTTTCCATAAATCTTTTAATTATATTATCTTCCTTTAATTCTTTATTAATTGAGTCACATACCAGCCACCCCATTATCTTTCCCAGAATCTATGTCAAACTGACAGATTTATCATTAAATGTTGAACGATGTTAACTCTCTTCTAGTCTTCTGGTACTTCTCAAATGTTGCAAGAGTTTCTGGAAATCGATGATGATGGTCCAGTAACCACCTCAGCTAACTCTTTTAAAAATCTTAGATGCAAGTGTGATGAAACATCGGGTATCCCCCAACTCTGCACCCCACCTGCAGCAAGATGAGACTCCTCCAACCAGTAGAATAGAGAGGATTTATTGCTTCTGTGAGGTACAGCACAGCCTGGGTTCTATGTGGGTATCCAAGTGAGAGGGGTGGGAAGCCTCAGACCCCTTGTGGTAGGGATCCACAGGCTCCAGAACCCCTAGGACCCAGCTTAGTCTCTTCTCTTCATGTTTTCCCAGCCCCGACTGCCCATTCTCCAAACCACGCCCTTTCTTTGTTCAAAAACCCTTCCCTGCTCAGGTGAGAGCCGGTTGGGCCCTGGTCTACCTGACATGAGGTTCCTCAGGGTGACTCCCCGCTGGGCAGTGCTTTCAGACAAACACCAGTAGGGATCACCCACAGCCCAAGCAGTGAATGCCCAACCTGCTCAACCAAAGTATACCGCACACCCACTACATCATATCTTTCTCCCCCCTCCGAGAGTGAACTGAGCAGGGTCACTCTGCCTGTGGCCCAGGGAAGTTTGGGCCTCCTGCCGGGTATAGCAGCAGCTGTGACATTGGCATTCCCCTTTTCTTGAGCCTGCCACGTCGGTACCCTGCAGGAGCCGGCTCTGCCCTGTTCCATTGCTGGACAACTTTGAGGGACCGGTGCAGGCCCACTCTCTGCGGTTGTACCAACCCCTCTGCTTCCCTTGGGCTCTTCCCAGGGTCTCCCTGGCCAGGCCCATGAGCTCAGCGAGCCTTTCTCGGAAAGCCAGAATGTCCTCCACCCCCGACTCTCCACTCAGGGAGGCCTCCCCCTCCCATAACTCCCTCAGCAAGCCAGGGGGCTCTCTCCTTTCTTCACCATGCCTCAGTTGGGGAGAACCTGGTAGACCCTTGGGGTGCCTCCCTGTGTGCAGACAACAGGTGAGGCAGGTATTCATCCCAGTCCTGCGGTTGCCGGTGCATTAAGGTCTCCAGCATCTGCTCCAGGGTCCACCAGCTGCCGCTGGACCCCCCATGCTCACACCTTCCCTGGGGGAAGCCATTCCCGGTACAGGAATCCCTGCTCCCACAGGAACCTCTCCTGGCAATCTCCTGCTAAGGGCTGAGCTGCGCCCTGGTCAGCCCAGTCCCTCGGGGTCTGCAAGGAGGGGTCTGCCTGTACCCCAGCCTGGAACTCCACAGCTGAGGCAGAGACAGAGAACTGTTTCCCCTCCCTGCCCGGGTCCAGGGCTCTAGCCCTACTGGGCCCCGTGTCTGCTGGGATGGAGCCCTGAGCCCCCTGCAGGGAGCCCTTCCCTGGGTCAGGGTTGCCAACCTCTTGCTGGCTCTGGCTACAGGTGGTGACCAGGGCCCTGTGGGGTCCATCTGGCCATTCCTTTAGGTCATTCCTCATCAGCACCTCTGTGGGCAAGTGCCGGTGCACCCCCACTTCCTTGAGGCTCTCCTTAGCCCTGCTCCCCATTTCTGATGCACCCGGGCAATGGGTACCTTAAACGGGGTCCCATCTATGCCCCTCAGGGTCAGCTGGGTGTTGGGTACAATGTCGTCTGGGGCTACTACATTCGGCTGGGCCAAGGTCACCTCTGCACCCGTGTCCCAATAGCCTGTCACTTCCCTGCCATCCACTTCCAGGGTCTTTCCCCCCCCCCCCTTTGAGCTGAGGCTTGCCTGCCAGCCCCTGCCTCTGGGGTGGCCTGCTCGTCCCTAAGCTCCAGCCAGTTAACCCTGGAAAGTTACAGGTTGAGGGACCTGTCCTGGTGCCTGGTGCACTGAACCCTCTTGTGGCCTCTTTGCCCGCAGCAATGGCAGGTTAGGTCCTGCTGGTGCCTTTGGGCTGGCTCCATCTGGGCCCTGACTGTCTCTCTGGGGGGTGGATGGCTGGCCCCTGTCTCTTGGACTCTCCCCATAGGTGATTTCCTCCAATGCTCAGCCAAGAATCGATCTCCTGTGATTCCCTTTCTCTCTGGGACTCACTTTAAGACCAAGACCGGCTGTCTGTGAACTCATATGCCAGCCTCCCAGCATCCTGGGAGTCCTCTGGCCTCCGGTCCTTGAGCCACGGCCTCAGGATGGGCGGGCACGCTTCATAGAACTGTTCCAGGATAATCAGCTTAACCAGGTCCTCTGCGGTCTGGGCCCTCATCCCAAGCACCCACTTGCAGCAGTATTACGTCAGGTGGGAGACCATATCCACATAGGTCTCCCTTGGCTCCTTCTGCACCCCTGGACCTTCTTCCTGTACGTCTCAGGGGTCCATCCGAACTTGTGCATCAGGGCCTCTTTGACCCGTTAGTAGTCCCCAGCTGCATATTCTCCAGCTGATTGAGCACCCTTGCAGCCTTCTGATCCAGCAAGGGGGTGAGCTGTTGGAGCCGGTCAGCTAGGGGAATCTGGTGTAGATCACAGGCTCATTCAAAGGAGCTAAGGAACCCGTCCATATCCCCCACGTCTTTACATTGGGCCAGCATGAGCTTCTCAAAGTGTCTGACTGTACTGGGCCTCCTGGGCCCCACCCCATTCACCGCAGCTGGGGCCCTTCAGCTCCTCCACTCCGCCATGACCCACTCATGCTGCCACAGTCTCTCTCATTCCTGGTGTTCCTCCCTACAGTTTTGCCACACTTTCTCCTGTGACTCCAATTCTTTTAGCCTCAGCTCGATCTCCAGCCGTCGCAGCTCTGCCGGGAGGGACCCAGCCCTAGACGAACCACTGCTGGCAGAGCATGGCCTGGTGGGCACCACGTCTGCCTGGCGAACTCCAGCCCTCCCGCCAGTCTGAGAGTCTGAGACACTCCCAGAAGGTGTCTCGCTGCTCCCCGTTGGGGCAGGATTCAGGCCCCTGGACCGGCCATTCTCTTCCAGCCAAGTAATCAGCTGTGCCTTGGTTGCTTTCCCACGGGCAGGCCCCTCTCTCTGCACAGCCCCACAATGTCTGCCTTCAGAAGTCAGGTGTAGGCCATCTTCCCACCATTCCCCAGGGTGCAGATTCACCAGCCCGATGCTGTTGGAAGCTTCATCCATGGGGTGCAGTGCATCCCACCCCGACACCATTGTGATGACGTGTTGGGTATCCCCCGACTCTGCACCCCATCTGCAGCAAGATGAGAGTCCGCCAGCCAGTAGAATAGAGAAGATTTATTGCTTCTGCGAGGTACAGCACAGCCTGGGTTCTATGTGGGCATCCAAGTGAGAGGGGTGGGAAGCCTCAGACCCCTTGTGGTAGGGATCCACAGGCCCCAGAACCCCCAGGACCCAGCTTAGTCTCTTCTCTTCATTCATGTTTTCCCAGCCCAGACTGCCCCTTCTTCAAACTACGCCCTTTCTTTGTTCAAAAACCCTTCCCTGCTCAGGTGAGAATCGGTTGGGCCATGGTCTACATGAAATGAGGTCCCTCAGGGCGACCCCCCCCCCCCCACTGGGAAGTGCTTACAAACAGAGGTCAGTAGAGGTCACCCAGAGCCCACAGCCCAAGCATAGGAAGTTAACTAGATTGCCTGATTGAAGAATATCTGAGATAGCTACTGATTAATATCCTCCTTAGTTACTGTTGGAAAGGAAAGAGTTTTATCATAAGACATGACTACATCAGCTGTTTTTTTCTAAATACACAACAGAAATATTTACTCAACACTTATGACTTTTCTGGATTTTTATTGATAATTCAACCATTTTCATCTGGCAGTAGAGGAACCAGGATTATTTTGTCTTCAATAAACTTGAAAAACTTTCTTTTGTTGGTCTTAGTATTACTGCTCACATATTTTTCTTTTTTGTCTCTTTGCTTCAATTGTCAATTTTCTACAACTCCTAGCTTCTGAGTTTATTAATATCATACAATCCTAGAATACTAGGACTGGAAGGGACCTCGAGAGGTCATCGAGTCAAGTCCCCTGCCCTCATGGCAGGACCAAATACTGTCTAGCCCATCCCTGATAGACATTTATCTAACCTACTCTTAAATATCTCCTAAGATGGAGATTCCACAACCTCCCCGGGCAATTTATTCCAGTATTTGACTACCCTGACAGTTAGGAACTTTTTCCTAATGTCCAACCTAAACCTCCCTTGCTGCAGTTTAAGCCCATTGCTTCTTGTTCTATCCCCAGAGGACAAGATGAACAAGTTTTCTCCCTCCTCCTTATGACACCCTTTTAGATATCTGAAAACTGCTATCATGTCCCCCCTCAATCTTCTCTTTTCTAAACTAAACAAACCTAATTCCTTCAGCCTTCTCTCATAGGTCATATTCTCTAGACCTTTAATAATTCTCATTGCTCTTCTCTGGACCCTCTCCAATTTCTCCACGTCTTTCTTGATATGCGGTGCCCAGAACTGAACACAATACTCCAATTGAGGCCTAACCAGCGCAGAGTAGAGCGGAAGAATGACTTCTCGTGTCTTGCTCACAACACACCTGTTAATGCATCCTAGAATCATGTTTGCTTTCTTTGCAACGGCATCACACTGCTGACTCATATTCAACTTGTGGTCTGCTATAACCCCTAAATCCCTTTCTGTCATACTACTTCCCAGACAGCCACTTCCCATTCTGTATGTATGAAACTGATTGTTCCTTCCTAAGTAGAGCACTTTGCATTTGTCTTTATTAAACTTCATCCTATTTACCTCTGACCATTTCTCCAATTTGTCCAGATCATTTTGAATTATGATCCTATCCTGCAGATTAGTCGCAATCCCTCCCAGCTTGGTATCATCTGCAAGCTTAATAAGCGTACTTTCTATACCAATATCTAAATTGTTGATGAAGATATTGAACAGAGATGGTCCCAAAACAGACCCCTGCGGAACCCCACTTGTTATACCTTTCCAGCAGGATTGTGAACCATTAATAACTACTTTCTGAGTATGGTTATCCAGCCAATTATGCACCCACCTAATAGTAGCCCCATCTAAGTTGTATTTACCTAGTTTATTGATAAGAATATCATGTGAGACCGTATCAAATGCCTTACTAAAGTCTAGGTATACCACATCCACCACTTCTCCCTTATCCACAAGACTCGTTATCCTATTAAAGAAAGCTATCAGATTGGTTTGACATGATTTGTTCTTTACAAATCCATGCTGGCTGTTCCCTATCACCTTGCCACTTTCCAAGTGTTTACAGACGATTTCCTTAATTACTTGCTCCATTATCTTCCCTGGCACAGAAGTTAAACTAACTGGTCTGTAGTTTCCTGGGTTATTCTTATTTCCCTTTTTATAGATGGGCACTATATTTGCCCTTTTCCAGTCCTCTGGAATCTCTCCTGTCTCCCATGATTTTCCAAAGATGATAGCTAGAGGCTCAGATACCTCCTCTATCAGCTCCTTAAGTATTCTAGGATGCATTTCATCAGGCCCTGGTGACTTGCAGGCATCTAACTTTTCTAGGTGATTTTTAACTTGTTCTTTTTTTTATCTTACCTTCTAAAACTACCCCCTTCCCATTAGATTTCACTATGTTAGACGTTCCTTCAGACTTGTCGATGAAGACCGAAACAAAGAAGTCATTGAGCATCTCTGCCATTTACTTCCCTTCTAAAACAGGTTATTGTTCTCTTAACCAATATGGCCTTCTTCCTAGATTTTATGTTTTTGGCTTTCTTGCACACCTAGGGTACATCTACACTGCAAGACTATTTTAAAATAACTAGTACTGTTCTAAAATAACTTAACCAGCATCTACCCAGCAGGCAGTTATTTTGAAATAGTGTCAAAATACTGTCAAGCTGGAGGACTTCTTACTCAGACTCCTGTAACCCTCATTGTACGAGGAATAAGGGACGTTGGAGGAAGAGAGCTCTATTTCGAAATGAGTGCTGTGTAGACTCTCCCTATTTTGAAATAAGCTATTTTGAAATAAGATACGCAATTCATGTTGTTCAATTTGTATAGCTTATTTCGAGTTAAGCCCTGCAGTGTAGATGCACTCCTAGTAAAATATCCTTAAACAATTCCAATTATCATTCTGTTTTCTAATTATATTCTTCCTCCCAGCTGCTGTAATCTAAGATGTGCACAACATGATTTATAGACACTACTGAAGACATTAAGGGCATGCAATAAAAAGAAATATTTTGTCTTATTATATACCTGAGGCTGGAATTTAACATAATACTTGTGCATTTTCCAGCTTTGCTAGATTACACCTAACCTCCCTAAACCTCAGTTCTCCCATGAGTACAAATGGGGACAATGATGCTTGCTTCTTTGGAAAAGCACTTTGAGATCTATAGATGAAAAGTGCTGTATAAGAGCTAGGTATTGCCATTATGAATAAATGTGCCCTGTTCTAAGAGTTATTTCCCCCTCATTTTTATATTTCTGTCATTTTAATGTCCATTCTGCAAATATCATCCAGGTTATTGTTCTCTGAGTTTCTGACTGTCTAGTTTCTGACTGTGGATCCCAATCCAAATACATGTGGACATCTGTAGGGATATCAAGTGATTCAGACTTTTCCATTTGAATGGAAATAGTGGCTCAGAAATAAATGGTCATTTCAGTAACTGATTTACAGCTGTCTCTCGGTTCCATCATTTCTGTTCTTCCCCCACTTCCCTTTTTTAATGTAAAGTTTTAGGTACTTACAAGTAATTTTAAAAGAAAAATATTAAGGCACAGGTTTAGCACATCTCCAACTGTTAAAATTGACAAATACACATTATCTCCTCATTCTTCTATCAAATATCAGTGTGGAATTTTGTGTATAGTTCCTTCTTGTCAACAAATGTAGACAGATGGAAGTCTGGGGCTCCTAAAAATAGACTTTTCTCATTTCTAGCTGGAGGAAAGATGTGGCTACTGGAGCAACTCTGCATAGGAAAATTAAAAGAGCTTATAGAGGCACAGAAAAGTTCACCTTTCTAGTAACAACTTTGAGACTTTAACAAGCTATCATATAGGAAGAAGGCAGAGAGGAGAAAGTAAAGCAATGAAAGAACGAGAGAAAAGATTTCTCCCCCAGTTGTTTGAATATTATATATTTGTGGACCACATGCTCTTGATGGCACACTTTATTATCCGTTTAAGTGATACATATTGTTTACAGTTTTTTCTTGTCCTGGTTTACTAAGAAGAAATAAGAACATAAAATATTCCTTCTCTAGAGTCTTCTTTACCTCACCATGTATGTGATATCAGAGATGTCCTGGAACTTTGCTGCCATAGTGTCATAAGTTGACTGACATAAGCGAGAATCAGAAATTATTTTTTCTCATCCCAAAATTCACATACATCTGTGCCTGCAGCTTCTACATAAGAAATTAGAAGCCATGGAATTACTGCTCTCACCTACAGGAGTCCTGATGCGGGCATATGGCATAACTAATTTCTACAGATAATCAAAACAATTTTCTATGTCTAGAAAATGTAGCTAGATTAAGCCAGAGCCTAAGCAAATTAGCACTAGATTCTTCTGACTGACGGTTAGGGCTTTTAGGCCCTGAAGACAAGGAAGGGAAGCAGTGGGTGAGGAGAAAAATTAAAGAGCTTACTTTAGAGATAAAGATGATTCTAGGGCACTGGTGGGCAACCTGCTTTCCGTGGGCCACATACGACCCACTGCGATGAATTGATCTCTCCCATGAGTCAGAACTGGGGACAGGAGGTGTGGGTGGAGCCTTGCAAATCCCACAGCTGAGAACCCCTTGTCTGTGCCAGTGGTCACAAGTGCATTTTACCCAGTTCCCAGTAATCCTGTGACACAATTTCACCAGTTAGAGAAATGGTTTCTGCACAACTCCATCTTTAAAAAGCTTGAACATTAAAGACAGGAAGAAAAAAGGCAGATCTTGTGCCTTATCCCTCTCCTTTCCAGCTCACAAGATACTTTAATGTGCTTCTTGTACACCCATAGTTCTTGCATTTCTTGAGTTATGAGTACTTTTATTTGCAATCTTAACTTTCTTTTAAGATAAGAAAACAAATAACAAATGAGTTCAATTGCCTTATCCTGTCCCATCCCCCAAAAGATTGCATATACAATAGTGCAACCCTGTAGCACTGGCCAGCAGGGCTGACAGCCACTGCTAGCCCCCAGGAAAAGTGTGGGGGGGTGGCTTCACACCCCCAGAAGGATTGGGGCCTCAGGCAGAAGGTGTGGGGCTGGAGCAGCCAGGCCTCAGTACTATCTGAACCATGGGCACACTTCTACCAACCCTCAAAGCTGTACCCACGAAAGCTCATGATACCATTTACATCTTTTGTTAGTCTTTAAGGTGCTGCTAGACTATTTATAGTTTTTTAAGTTTTTTCTCAGAGCTGAGTAGAGCACCCACTATGGTTCTCCAGAATCAGTTTTAAAGGCCTGGGATTCTGGACTCCTTTGAATTGCCAGGCTCTGGGGCACTTGTCCCCTTTGCTTCCCTCTCTCCCCCGTCAGTGGGCTTGATATTGGCAAAAAGTTGATAATTTGCCCAATTTTTTTAAAAGTTCTACTCACAGTTCTCTGTTAGAGACAATGAAGAAATCAACCACAAACAATTTTAAGTCAGTTTTCCTACAAAAACTAAAATAAACCAATTCTTCTCTCAATATGTTGTATCTTTTGTACACACACACTATTTCTTTGTCATCTAGCTCTACTCCATATTGGAACTGTTCCTTGCTGTTAATTAGAGGTGACTACGGGTTGATTAATCACAAACATGTGGCATACATCCACAGTATGGAAAACTGCATTCTATCTATTTTCACATAAAACATGTCTGAACTTTATGGAAAGAAGCCAAAAACTTTTTTTTTTTGTAATGACTCAAGACCTAATCTTATCACAGTGAACAATATGGATATGATCAAAATAAGACACATTAATCCATTTGAAGTGTTAAAAGTTCACAGATGTATGCACTAATCATGTACAGTATTTCTCAATATAATACAAACAGGATCTCAAATACAAGAATGCAACCCATTTTAGCATCATTTCTCTGTCTGTGTCTGAAGTTCTCTACCTCCTTTTCCATTTCTATGAAGTGCCTGACAATTTGCCTTTGCTGATCGTGCTGTTGGCACTGTCCCTTCAGACATGCAGAGCTAGCAAACACATGACCAACATTTTTGTACTTCAGATAGGTTTTAGACTGCAATATCCTGGGCTCTCTGAGAACACTTAAGCTCATGCATAACTGTAAGTATGCAAACAGACCCATTTACTTCAATAGGAAGATCATGCTTGCAATTAAGTTTGAAGTAGTGAATATATGTACAGTCTTTATATAATGGGAAATTTTATTTATGGAACTACTTGTGCTTAAAGTTAAGCACATGATTAAGTGTTTCACTGGGTTGGAGCCAGAGTGCTAAGCACTTTGCTGAATCAAACCTCCAGAGAAGAACCACATGTATTTTATTAAAATAAGTTTCATTATACACCTTTGTGCAAGTATCAAAAGAAATAAAAGTACTAATAACAAAAATTTTGTAAAAATGTTCCTCCAGCCATTTGAAAGAGATTATCTCAAAGAAATTATAAGAATATTTACAATTTAGGAAAACAACAATGGTTCATTTGCTGGTTCTCAGTAATTTTTTCAATGTAGTTTTTTTTTATTATTATTATTATACAGCCTCCAGTAGTAAGTGAAATATAATTCTAATTAATTTTTCCTACAGCTATATACAAATCAATAACTGTAAGCTTCCCAAAGGAAAAACACACTGCATGGTCCTCCAGGTTTGTAATGAATGCAAATAAGCTGACCTTTCTCTGACAACTATGAATATTGTTTCACAATTTTACCATTAAAATTGCTGTAATCAGCAATTCATACCGCAAATATGGAGCCAATAATAGTTGTAAATAACTATTCATTATAGCAAAACAGAATGAAGAATTACACTAGACTATATAGTGAAGAAACTTTATGCTTTCAGGGCCAACATATTTTGCTGAATGCCTAGTTTATCTTTTGATAGGCAACATTTACATCTAAGTAGAACACAGAACTTGTCACTATAGGATGATTCCATTCAGAAAAATTAAGCAACAATCTGCCTGCAAACAGTGCCATTTATACGTGGGACTGACTGTGTAATACCAGCAGACCCTGGTCATCTGCATGGAGAATCAAACCTGGGACTGCTGGCGCTTAGTGCATGAGCCTCCACGGCATGAACTAAAAACCAGCTGGCTCTCAGCTAAACCTGTAGATCAGACTCATTATTCTCTCTGCAAGTAGTATCAGTGCCACTATATAAGACAGTAGACCACACCCAGAGGGTACAAACAGTGGGTGGGAAAAGACACTTTGTTCCAGGCACCAAGCAAAGCCACCACACCTCCTCCCTCCCATAGCGGAGGTGTATATCAGGATGGGTTAGGAACTGCTGCAGGAATCATGCTATTCCCTCCTTTTTAAGGGGTTGGGAAGGAGTTTTCCCCCACACCAGTAGATTGACTTTGGTGGAGTAAGGTTTTTTTGCCTTCCCCACAGGAAGGGGGGAAGGCTACCACTATATGTCACAACTTATTTCATAACTAACTTGCGTGGATGTTCAGTGCAGGAAAGCATCCAGTGACCAGCTAAATAGCCTGGCAAAGGATTTAAAAGGATGCACTAGATAAAAGAACAGAACAGGGAAGGAGGTTTGGGAAGTTCTCTGATTGGTATGGCAGGAAGCCGATGCCCCCACCCCATTCTCATTGTTCACCTTAACCCTCCTATCCTGGTGATGGATGGCAAGGTCCAAGACATGGGTTGGCTTGGGAATTTGGATGGAAATCAAGAGGGATGGTGGAGTCCCAGATAATGATTTAAAATAATATGGACTGACATTCATTGTATGTTTTTTCTGCTGGGTAGTCACAGACAACTGTTTAATAAAGTTGCAGCCTGATTAAAACCGATATCAAGTGTGTTCTGACCTTCTTTTGGTGTAACCAATCAGCTGTTGAACACAGTACATTTATTTTTATTCTGTTCTCCACTAAATCATCTTGACATGATTCGATCTAAAATATATTTAAATGCAAGGTAAGAAACCCCATAATCTAGCAGTTGCTAATTTAGGCATTTTTTTATGTTTATGTTTTGGGTATTTATTATTACACTTTAACAGTTTTCCTGAGGTTTTTGTTCATTCTTCTTTTGCTATTTTTGGAGTTTTACAGGAACTGAATGTTTGAGTCATTTAAAGCATGTTAGTTAAAGACAATAAAGATAATTTCAGCTAATAGAGGCTGTACATATGACATATGTGGTATTTTTAACTGAGCTAAATAATCTTTTCTTGATAACACCTCTTCAAAATAGCTCTAGTCTCATACTTGTAATTTTTTCATGTTCAGAATGAATCCCTACTACATCTCACTCAATATTGATCTTCAAGGCATTTCTCCCAATCCTTTTCCCAGTGTGGTCACTGAACAGTATAAAAGTTCAATAGGAAGATCAGCTCCTCATCCACTTTTTGCTGAAGCAATTTGTATTATGGATTTATTTAGGCAGTCTACAATGGCAGTTGGTGTTTTTACTATTTAAATGCTTTCATTATCTGACCTTGCTTACTTTATCTTTTTAAGTGCTGTGCATGGGCTTTAGAGTTGATCAATAAATGGGGATTCCTCCACCACATTATGTTGAAATCAATCCCGATTTAAACTATTTGTATTTCACTCTTATAAGGCAATCTGTCTTTCTTAATTTTATATTCTACTTTCTTATATAATCTGGGCCTGTCACTGCAAATGCTTGCTGCTGGGTGTAGTGCTTATCAAATCAATGCAACTTCAACCCATTGCAAATACTGCACCAGGGAGTAAGTGTGCGCAGGATCAGATCTTATAGTAGTGTCAGTTCATGTATTATGTGGACTATTTCATTGATTTTGTATACTATTTATACCATATGTATTGTGTAATATTATAAACTAAAATATAGTACAAATAAGTTAACAATGATCACTTTTTATGAGTGAGATGGCTAAAATATCTGAGATACCTGGTCTTCAACTGGCCCTTAAAATTCACTAATTGCATCAGATAACTTCACTTAACTACCAGTAATTTTCTAATCACAACTCCAAACCTAATTCTTGTAACTCAGCAAAACTCACACATATACCTCCAGCATACCCACCTTGAACATTATATACTTAATACAAGGTTAGACCTTAATCCTGCAAATGCTCATGAGTAGCTTTGTCCTCTCTGTGGTTCCTTTGGCTTCTAGAGAATTATTCACATGCCTGTGTGTTTGCAAGTTTGGGGCCCAAAAGGGCATTTATGGGATGATACTGTTTGCTGTATAAATACTTTGTCCACATTTAAGCAAATTCACCTGTTGTTTCAAACTTTTCACTTGTTCTACGGCCAACATTGGTTCTAACTACTGAACGTTGAGAGCTTCAGGAAGCTTTTACGGTTGTGCTGTCTATGATACGGTTAATTAAAATTGAAGTCTTTCAAGCATTTTCTGAATTTGAAAGAAAACAGGGACTCTGTTCTAGGTAAGACTTAAAGACAAATGAAAGTAAATGGAGTGAACTTTGGGAACTATGTAGGAATAAACTTTACTGCCTTAGTATTAATCACATGCAGTGCAGTTAGATGCTACAAATGGAAGCGGGGTCCAAATAAATGTCTGTAATAGCAAACAAGATACATACATACGAAACAAATATATATCATCATAATTTAAAATAAAATAATGGGCTCAATCCTCAGATGGTCACATTAGTGACTGTATCAGCTGAGACTAACTTATTTTACATTAAGACAAGTTCCAAAATCACTGTGGACTAGGATATAACGTTGGTGATAATGAACAATAATTAAATAAAATAAATCAGGTAATGACAATAAGGACTTTTGCTGCAAATCAATACAAATTTATCATATATATCTATGTGTTTGAAGAGGCTTGTGCATACATGTACAGTGTATTAATATACTTTCAATATACTACATAATGTATTAATATACATTAATATTTTTCTGACATTGAGTTCCTTAAGGACTACTTAGTGAGTATTTCTGAGGATTATATAATAAAAATTCTGTAAATGTAACCATTTTAAAAACAACTATTAAATATTTAGGGTGAAATCCTGGCCTTACTGAAGTCATTATGGTTTTGAAACTGACTTCAGTAAACCCAGAATTTCTCCCTTGAAGACTAAGAATTTTCTCTTGAGAATACCTTTTAGATTTTCAGTGTTGTAGTTCCTCTTTTTTCTTTTAAAAATAGAGAAGAAAACATTGTGGCAAAAATTATTTTTAACAGTTCTTGTTATGCCAAAATCTAAGTTTTCAGTAGGTAATGTAAGGGGAAACAATAAAACAAAATGTAAAAACACAAAGGAAAACTACTAGAAGTAATTATAAAATAGTTACTAACTTCTTATTTCTAAAAACTGACATCATTTGATGGTACATTTTTCCTTACAGTATAACCAGGAAGAAAATTTAGAACAAATCATTGTGCTTAAAGGTATGCACTTTACAGAGCACATACCTGAAAAAAGACAATTCTACACTGTTTTCCCCAAGTGGGTAAATGTTAAGAGAGAAGAATCCAAGTTTCATGATGCTGCAGCACAAAAGCTGGGAAGTGAAAATTATGTTGCACCAGAGTCTTGAAAATATGACTGTAAAAGTTAATCAATAAAATGTCTATTTCTGTCTATTCACTGGAGGCTCGGGCTGCATAGCTTCACACAATCGATACTACAAATTATTACGATTTCCAGGTTCCCACTGGACATTCTGAACAAATCTTTCAAGTGTAACAGCCTTACATTGTGGGATTTTTTTTTACTTTACATTTAGTTCACCCAGAATTAATAAAAAAAAAATAAAACAAATCCCTGTGACTTCTTGCAACTTTCAAACATTTCCTACTGATTAGACATTTTAAGGCCCCTATATACCGTGTCCACTAAATTCTGAAAATATTTTGATGATTTCTCCCTTTTATTCAGATAATTGCCAATGAAAACATTGGATTTTTTTATCCTATCCAATCCTTTTATATTTTATCACTTCCTGAAAAAATAAACTTTTTAACTTAGGCTTTTGCAGCAGGAAAATTAAAAGCATTCAGGAATAGACTCTCCCCTAAAAGGTCCCAACAATAGCTACATAATTAAGTTAGCTTTATGACCACTACGGTAAGTCGTTTTCACCCACACTTTCATATTGTCTTGTATTTTCTTCACGCTCAACAATCCAACCTACTCTCTTGCCTTCAAACCAACTGAATTAACCTCAATCATTAAGCAAGTGGGAAAGTAAGCCAATGTGAGGACTGTATGACTTTCACTAAGTCAGCTGCAAGAGGAAGATCCATTACAATGCATACTGTACATTACACAGAGATGGTGCATCACTTTTAGCCTCAAGCCCCAGCAAACCCAGAGCAGAGAGACCCATTGTCCTTTCTCTCTTTCAAGAAACAGATCATAGCATTATCTAATCCATATGACTGATCTTAACATAGTATCATAACAGAATAATATTTTAAAGAGGGACATTAATATTTAAACATGTCTGAATTTTTGTTGATATTTTAAATTTTACTTAACTAATCGTCGCATAACTGTTGACTATTTAAAATAGTTTCTTAAAATTAAGGTGTCAAATTCAACAAATACTTCCCCCGCTGCATAATTCTTTAGTAAGAGTCATAGTACATTTGTAAAAGCACAACTATGAAATTAGAATTTAATCTGACAGTTAAAAGCAGGGACAAATGAATTTAACGATCTCTCTCTGACTGAAGTTTCATTTCACACATTTTATTGATGCAACTGCAAGTTCCAGTTACAACCCAACAATACTTCTAATTATAGTAATCCAGAGTGCAAGCAATAGATTAAGTTACCAGTTTTTCAAGTGAAAAGGCAGTTTTACATTGTGTGTGCAATGTACACTATAAAATAATAGTCAGGTGTATTTCATGTGAGTATTCTAATCATCTTAAATTGGCCGTCTGTTCCACTGTTAATAAGTTTCATTTTATGCAACAAGTTTTGTAAAATTCTTCTATCAGTAATTTTGTTATACCATCTATTTTAGGGTGTTGACATTTTTCATATCACAGTCTCACATTCAGTCACTCAAACTGCTCCTCTCAGATATGCATCAGAACCCTTTGTTAAATAGGTAACCCCAGGTACTTGAAAGGAAGTGCTACAGAAACAGGCACAACCATTTATGAGTCTTGGGCAACTGACTGTAATCAGTTGAAAATGGGTGAATAAACCCACTGTAGCAAAAGACCGAAGAGAGATAAGGAAAGCAGATTTGTGATATCACCCATCCAAGTGAAGCATTCATGATACCCTTAGGGATGCATTCCACAGGTTGAGAACGAGTGAGCTATTTTATATAAAAAAATGAGGACGATTCCTGTAGATGGTGCTTTTTCCATGGAGTGTGCTAACATTTGCAGCACACAGATCACCATCTAATATTTGAACTATTAAAAGGTAGAATATTTAAAATGTAACAATCATTTATGCTGAATATTAAAAATAACAGTATTATGTTTAATGGTATCAAGGGAAAGGAACATATTGTGATTTTAGAAGCACAGTGTTTATTGCCAATTATCTGAACAACACTGCTACTAGAGAAGTTGATTTTTTGGAGTATATGCTCTATTGCCTATCACATATCTTTGATACAAATTTTTGCTCTAAAAGTTAAGCCCATCAGTATATGCATTTATTTATATTAGGCTAACCTGTATGAAGTGTTCAACTGTATTTCCCCCTCCCTCCCCCCCGCACCAGATATTATAGAGCAGCTTGAAATGTCTGTCTTGTCGAGTTAGTGATTACTCAATGTAACAAAACTTCAGTGAGTGAAACAATTTATAATACAAACAAAAGACAAAAGCAGTCAGTGAAAATGAGCCATTTTCACAATCCTCTAGGTTTTGAAAAGATGAATAATCAATTTTGACTCAAGTGAATATAAAATACCTTTTAAAAAGTTTGATTAGTTGGTTATGGAAAAAAAACTCACACCCAGACAATTAGTACTTTTCAATTTGAATTTTTGTGTAAATATTAAGGCTAACAAATACTAAATTTGACCCAGAGAACAGAGAACTGCAATCACTAATAATAAACTTTTATAGAGTAAAGAATGCAAATATTTTTCTTTAGCTTATTTTAGCAAAGTCCTATATGTCTTGTTGCTGTGACTAGAAGTTCAGACTCTAAATTTACTTAATTTGATAGCATCTTGTTAAAGGCAGCTTCTTTAACAAAAAAGAAATACAATAAGAGCCATATGTAACCTTTGGACTCTAAAAGGAGGAAGATGAGAATGCCATTGGCAGATGGATACTGAATAAATAAAACGGATTATTTTTCTTCAAGACTCACACCTTTTCTATTTCTAATGATATAAAAGAGATAACTGATACCAGTATGGTAGCTTTTTAACAACTTTGCATTTTTGATAAAGACTAAAGGACATTTTACAGCATATATGATTCAGCAGTTTATTCAAAAGATTAGCAGCACATATTTATATCACGCCTTATCTGAAGCTAAACAATACAGTATTTATCAAAAGGAATTACTCTTGAGTTTAATGTCTTGTGTTAAAACTTCCTAAAATACCAAAAAAGCAGTAACTCACTTGTAATCACTAATTTCTTCTTCAGAAGCTATAATACGTTCTCTCGGGGTCTTCAGCTCTGTCTGTGATTTTCTACTCTTCTGTTCTTGGCGAACTGTTTCTGTTATTTGTTCACTTAGCTGCTCTTGAGTTGCTTTCAAGCTGGATTCCATTAGAAGAAGTTTTTCATCTTGACTGGCAAGTTCTGGAGCTGAAAGATTTAAAAAAGCATTGCATTTTAAAACCAAACCTAGATGACATTTTTGTTTTAAATATAATACAATGTAAATCCCTGTAAGAGCTAGACAAATACTTGTTTTCAGAAGAGCTTCATTCAGTTTCCAGATATTTCAAATAAAATAAACCACCAATAAATTAATAGCTGACTTAAGTATCTTCACGTGCACTTCAGTAAAGTCAAATAAAGATAATTTAGTTCAATATTTTTTAACATTAAACTACAATCAAATCCTACTAGATATTCAGACATTCAGTATTTAACACCATTTTCAAGCATATAGCTATTGCTTTAACATTTCATAATGTAATTTAATCTAGTATTTATTACCTCTCTTTTGAATATATTACATTTCCACAATTCAAACATACAATTTTAACAGAAAATCTTCTGTTTCATTACATTTTTTTTCATGAATTATAGAGTACACACGTATTATAAACACATTTATTTTCCAAGGTCATCCAATAGATGGCACTCTTTCATTAGACCAAAAGAAATCATAATAGCAAGCTTCCAGCTCTCTCAGAAAAATAAGTGATTCAAGACAAAGACATTTTTCCTTTGTTCTTTGTGGACCATATTCCTACAAATATACGTATATAGGTTTTAATTTAAATATTTGCAGCATAGCACATATGTATATTGCATATATACACAAACACACTATCTATCTATCTAACTGCACACATGCTAGGTGTATATACATACACACATACACACAATATACACATGTAGTATATATATATATATATATATATATATATAATGTAACTGGTTTTTATACCTTTTCCTATGCTTCAGAAATGTATGTGTACATTTAACTATGTAGTCTAATTTTAAGTTATTGTATTAGATTGAGTATAGAAATAAGCTTTTGCCAATGAAAGGGTACTGTATAACAAGGAGGCCTGTAACTAAGGGGTATTTAGATAATTCCAAAGCCTGACACTAAATATAAAAAATATTAAAGTGCTTTTTAGTAGCCAGGGATCAGTAAGGATAAAAACACAGAAGTTTATATAATCATAGAGAATGTTTTCCTTTTAATGATCCTAATGCTCTCTTGAAAAAGTGGTATGTATATTAAGCTTCAATGAAATTGGAAACCTGGTTTGTGTAGCTTTAAATATATAGTAGCCTGTTCTAAAGAAACTTTCAGTACTCTGCTAAAATATACTACATTTGTCACACACCTCTGTCAAACAGTATCGCCTAGATACACGGGAGCTAAACATACATATCTGGTTTACCACTTCATAATTATTTGTGTATTCAGACCATCTAGCAAGTCAATTTCTTGAAATTAAAAATAAATGGTGTGCTATTTTCTCCTCATTACCTCCTCTCCAAAAAAAAAAATCTCCTTCTCCCCATACGAACAATACCCGATATCATTTCTGCAATTTCTGTAACCTAAAAGTGCTATATATTAAATTTAAGTTTGTGCATTCAGAAACCACAAAGCTAAGCTAAACAGCTAAATATTTAAAAAGGCACATGTATCACAGCTCATTTTTATTAAATCCCAACTACATCTGAATCTCTGTGAATAAGTTAGGGTATGTCTACACTACCCAGCTAGTGCAAACTAGCGGGGTAATGTATGCATACCGAATGTGCAAATGAAGCCCGGGATTTGAATTTTCCGGGCTTTATTTGCATAAGCCAGCCGGCGCCATTTTTAAATGCCGGCTTGTTCGAACCCCGTGCCGCGCGGCTACACGCGGCACGGGCTAGATAGTTCGGACTAGCAAGCCATTCCGAACTATCTGTATACCTCGTTCCACTAGCAGGGTAGTGTAGACATACCCTTAGTTAAAAATGTAATAATTTCAACACATGATAAATTATGGACAAATCTAATAAACAACTTATAACAAATTCGCTTTCAAATTTTAAAATAAACCCTTTAGGGGAAAACAATTTTTGTGTTGAAAAGATCTAGCTGTAATCATTCAACAAGAAATGTAATTATATGGGAAAAAATCATTTTTTTTGGTAGAGGTGATTTAGGAGCCAATCCTTTGAACACATAGGTGAGTAAACTGACTTATGCATTGAGTCCCCTTGAGACTGAATAGACTACTTGCAGGATACAGGTAATCATCTCTCTGAGTGTTTTAGGCCCTAAGTTTGGAAACTGAGAATGTATACACATGTTAAATGCAATACTTTTTCCCTCTATTTAAGATTTGTCAGTGTTAAGTTTTGATTTTATGTGTAAAAGATAAAACTCTGAAAATCAAGTGAGATTGATTCAGATAGCATGATTTACAAAGTTAAAGTTAATTACATTTAAAATGTTTCATCTTTGCAATTTACAAACATTTTAAAAACTTTTTTTAAGTTTTCAGAGATTATCAATGAATATGTTCTACTCCCTGCAGACAAAGGTAACTTGTAGCACTCCTCTCATCTATATATTGCAGTTTTGATTTGTAAATATATCAAAGTAGGTGTATTTTTAAGTGTCATGTTCAATGATAAATTTTACTTATTTTTCATGGTTCTTTAAGAATCTGCTCTAATTCACAATGTGCTGGTAAAAAAAGAGTTAACTTATTTTAAGTTTACCTATGCCTTGGACTTGAGCCTTGGTTGATCCCAAGCCAGAGGCGCTAGCAGCTGCATGCTTTATTTACAATCCCTTTGTCAGACTTACAACTGCCCCAGGCTATAACATAGTGTACCTAATGTTCAAACTGGCAGGTAATCTTATGTCAAACATACTTCTTTGATTTAAAGTGATCAATAGATTCTTGTAAAGAGGTAATTTCTCTGATGTTTCCACCTTGCCTTCCTTACAGGTGATTCACACAAAAGCCTGCTTATATGATGTACGAACAATAAACAGAAAGCTATAATCATGTTTTTTCAGATGTTTCCGGTGCACAACGATTTTGGATCAATACCCTGTGTAATACAATTATCTGCAATGATCTGGTTGTATTGAAAAAGAATTTGCAGCAGACCTCTAGGGGGTTTTATCCAGAAACATGTATCTGGCAATGTTGTGAATAGTGGAAGAGAAAATTAAGGGGTTGACACAGGCTGTCTATTATGTTCTCAATGACTTCATTAATATTTTATTTGGTAAAAGTAATATATTTCAAAATTTTACTATACTATACCTTGGATAATATTAATAATGTCACTTGCTAATTGAATTTCCTTATTTATAAAAATAGTTCTGAACACATATGTAGGCTGCAAGAGCTCAAAGTACTGGGCAAAAATAATTTTAAGTAGTTTATCAGTCATTGTTGAATGGTTGCTTCTATTGTATAATTCAACCTGCAATACTATTTGTAACTTATTTTGGTTTTGTGGATAATACCCACCTGAGAAAAGCTTTAGGTCTTCAATTCACCAATGTGTTACAGACAGAGCTGTAGAATTCTATATAATGGGCATTAATCACACCAGATCAACAATACAGAATACTAAACCCATAAATATTAATATAAAACTTGATAGGTTCAAAATATAATTTTTACTGTCAGTGAATTAGCCAGCAATCTGAGACAGAATTCAATTTTAACTAATTTTTTACAAATAACTTACAGCATGTTTAACAATAAAATATTCGGTTATGTTTATTTAGTTTTGATAAAGTTGCTGTCTCCAGCTGCAAATTCACCCTAAAGCAGAACAGGGAATCTTTTTGTATGCATTTGATTACAGCAATCATCTATCCATATGATTGAGAATTCTATTCTATTAGACTGTGCCAAATTCACATTTCAGTAATATTACTATTTTTGTACATTATTACCTGTCTCTGTACTGCTTATGCACATCCTGCAGTTCCTGATTTAGCTGCTGAATCTCAGTTCTCAGTATGATGGCTTCTCTCTTCTTCAGATTCTTTTCTTTCTGTGTGTCCTGGATACTTGCTTTCAGTTTCTTGACCACACTGTCAAGGTGCTCCACCTCAGCCACTTTAGCTTTGATACCTTCCCATGCCTGCAGGAGATCAGCTTCCGACTTTCTCAGAAGGTCATCTCTTTTGCGTATTGCCTGTGAAGACAAAAAAAATTCCAATGGTGCCTTTTATGATGTACTTTTTATACTGCATCCTGCTATTTTGAGCTATAGGATACATGAGATTATACAGCACTTCATTAGCAACTGGGTCAAATACCCACATCTCCTGTAGGATCAAAAGTTACAAGGAATTTAAGTTATAAAAATGTTGAAAAATAGATTTAGCATTACAATGAATATATCATTAATCAATACGTAAAAATTGAAAGCCAAAGAAAAATATTCCACATAATTCTGAGTAAAAGAAATAATATACTTTGACCTAAATGAATGCTTTTCCTTTAAAAAAATAAAAAAACAGATTTGACAAACATAAAAACGATATTTAACCTCCTGGAGCCTACGGCTACAGAGCTCTTTGGACTGGCACTAAAGCAAATGACTGTAGATTAATGTGCACATAGGGAAATCCCAATGCCAAAGAGAAAATAATTCCATTCTATTTTTCCCCAACTACTTACACTTACTATCCCTATAAAATACAATAATTATAGCATTTTAATTTTGTTTGCTTCAATGCTATTCTAAGATGCCATGAATTAAATTTTGTCTTTAAATGAAGACAAACAAAAACATTTTTCTATACAATGTACTCCCATTTTAAACTGTGTTGGCACAATTTTTACACACATACTGCAATTTTTTTGGTTTAAGTTTCATATCAATCATTATTGGATATTCATGAATGACTGTGCTTTATTGGCTTTATGCCACACCTTGATTCTCTATCATGCTCCATCTTGCTTCTTTTAATCTGAATATTTAGTACTCTTTCATGTCTTAATTACAGCAAATTGCGCACAGTTGGCACCATTTCTTGAAATTAATCCCAGAGTACTTTGTTTCTGTCAAGCACAGTCAAAGCCTTAGAGAATAATAGTAAATGTTATTGCAGATCTAAATTTAAATGACTGTCTATGTATTTAACTTAAGCCTTTAATTATTCGTGCTGCACTGTTTTTGGTTCAAAATGTTAAACATTCTTCATTGAGATTGTAAAATTGCTTTAGACAGCTTGAAATCTGCAATGTTACATGACAACAATTATTTTTATATTATGTATTTTTTCAGATGTGTAAAACTTAATATAGAGTGGAAAGTATTCTGTCATGTGTATACATTGTTATTTCATTCTGATGCTCCAGATAATAATAATAATAGGAAAGATTCTGTTCTAGGGTTGTTTCTTTTTGACCATTTCCTTTGGGGGTGCATTCTTTTACTCAGGATTGTTAAATGTGATCAACAGTGCTTCATTGATAGTGAATCTTCGAAATGTTTGCCTATAAAGCAGTAAGTTAAAAAATAAAATCTATAGACTGAGAAACTCATAAACCTTTTTAAAAAATGATTGTTATAGTAGTCAATTTAACACCTACTGCATAAAAGTACAAAAACTTTATAACAAGAACCATCATGGAAACAGTAATGAGTTCATCTTTATTTATGTTTCAACATTATGGATAACATGACACTATTTCAAAAGTAAACATTTTCCCCTGCATGTATGTTATCACACAGGAAGCATTCACAGACCAGTATAAAAAAGCCTGGGCCTATGTACCTTTTCTTCCATAGGAAAAAGTATCATTTGGTAGGTCTGTGACACTGAAAATAACTGCAAATGGGATCTGCAGTTAAAAATGGCAAATACATTTCCTAAAATCTTTGCAGACATACCCGAAGAAATCATACTTCTGTATTCATTTTATTTTTATCAACATGTATTTTAAAAAAATGTTATCACAAATGCTAACATATCTTCAAATTAGAAACAACAGAATATTTGTTGCACTTAGAATATTTGTGATAAACAATTTTTTCCTATAGAATTCATAATAAAAATATATCTGAAGTTATATATACCCAGTTCCCTCATATACTCTTTTGCAATGTGATTTTTAAAGAAATAGCTGTTTTACTCATTCTCATAGCAAGAGCATACCTGATCTTTTTGACTACAAAGTTTCCTGGCATCTGTAACGTCCCTTTCAAGCTGTGTTATCTGGTGTTCTAGCTGAGCAAGTTCCACTTTGTGTTTTTGCTGAGAAGCTATTACAGCCAGATGCAATGACTGCAAGGTCTTTTCTAGCTTTTCAGTTTCAAGAACAGATTTTTTCTGTTGGTCAAGTGCATTAGCAGCTTCAGCTTTTTGTTCCCATATGATCTGCTCACATTCTTCAGCTCAGGAGGATTGTTCCTTTTATTGATATTTCATTAACTTGAGGTTGTTTAAAATTAGAAATTAATATTCTTTATACCAGATGTCCTGATTCAATTAGCCATTTCTTAAGAAACATAAATTATAGCTCAGTTTCCAAACTTCAGAATTTTAACGTGTTGCCATTTGTGATTTGTAGTTGGTTTTAATTGAATATGAATATTTGAAAAGATTGGTTAGATTTATAGATGATTAAATTCCCATTTGTAATAATAAAAAGCAGCACTACACTATGATTCACCTAGAAAAAGTTAAATAATATTTCTAAGTAATTCAAAAAGCATAGAAAGTTAAAAACTAACCACTAAGTTTCAAATAAAGCACCTAGTGGATCAAACTCTTCATTGAACTGTCCTCGACTAGATGGGTATTCTGTCAAATGAGAAATAGCTGAAATATGGCACTCTGTTTCAGAAATCTTTAACCTGAACATATTTTCATAGACATATTTGATAAGATAAAGATCAACCATTAATAAAATAATAAAATGTCAGTGCAGTGTAAAACAACACCTCATTTTGATGACAGTCAACTTTATCCTTGAGCTTCTGAATTATTTGTTCATGTTTTTGACAGTAATTATTAGGGTTATTTTGAGGGGAGGAGTTGTATGATCCTTTTGAGTGGAATGTCAAGTCTTTGCTTACTGGTCAATACTATCTTTTAATATCTCATTGTGGTTGTATTTTTCTTTATACCAATGTTGATGATTCAACATTTCAGGTATAGGGAGGCAAATGGCTTCCTTTTTTCTCATCAACCTGTCTGGACAACATCACTAGTAATGACATAACAAAGAAAAGATTATTCTGTTAAAGAGATTAAAATAATCCAGTTAACTATATACAAGAATATCTTTAACTCGTTCAGTTATGCTATTTTCTTTGTTCAGCTCTAATATACTAATGAAACTTGATATATCTGACTTGTGGGCTCCTTATGTTGGATATCAGTTTTGTTTCTTTAAATATTCACTGATTTAATATTTAGTTGTGGACCTTTTTTATGTATTGTGTTTGCTTTTTGGATTAAATATTAAAGTTCTGTTCCTTAGTTTCTCACAGTAAGCAATAATTTTCCTGTTTCAGAAATGATGTATTTCAGGACTAAAACAATACATCCTCTAAATATGTAGGTGAGTAAGATAAATACTTTATTTAAACTTTATAGATGTATTACAGAGGTTCTGGTTATAGATCATACTTAAGAATGTGTTCCATTTTTTATGTATAAAAAATACAGTATTTTTCTAAAACTTACAACACTTGAGTACAGAAAAATGTTCGGATAATTTGTACATAATATCATAGGTTTCTAAGTTAAAAATAAGTTAAAACTGGATCCTTTAAGAAAATTTGCATTTATGTCAGCTACTTTGTCAGAATTTAATTTTATAATGAAATAATGCAGACTCTTAAAACTTTCTCTATAATTAAGAATAATTGAAATACTGGACAAAGGTCTATAGTTGAAGAAATGAAGTTATAATTAAGATAAATAATTAATGTTGTTTTAGGGTTACATAGACTACATACAGGTCCATGTCAATAGCTTATTAATGAGAAAGTGGAGCCAATGTAACATCAAAGGTAACAGAACCTATCATCAGCCTTCCACTGCAGCTAATTCTGCATGCAGTAACTCTTCTGGCTTTAGTGAATCAGTGATATGAGGAAAACTACACACATGTCAAGATTAACTTGGACCCACTTTCTTTAACAATTCTGTGGCTCCATTCTAGGTATCAGTGATTGAATGTTTCCTGTGACACTGTTAAGGCACTTTTCCTTTGGGAAACACAGAAGGAGTATTGGGAAAACACATAAAATGAAGAGACATAGGGAGTCAAGAGGAAGACCAAGTACAGAATAGGCTCATTACACTGTGTGGGTGTCTGGGGTGGGATGTGGCAGAAAATGTGGAAATGGCAGTGGTGCTTAATGACCTCTTTCTTTTGGTTTTCACCAAGACGTTTTGTGTAGTTTGGACATTTTACATAGTGACAACCAATAAAAAGGAGTTAAGACCATAGGTTAAAATAGGAAAAGAAAAAGTTAAATTATTTAGACAAGTCAGATGTATTAAGCTTTAGCTATTATCTTTGAAAACTCATGAAAAATGGAAGAGACTCCAGAAGACTGGAAAGGGGCAAGTATAGTACCAATTGATAAAAATTGAAATAAGTACAACTCAGAAAATTACAGACCAGACTTAACTGAAAGATAACGGAGCAAATAATTAAGCAATAATAAGGCAATAAGTTAGAATAAGCATGGATAAAAGAATAAATTTTATCAAACCAACCTGATATCTTTCTCTGATAGCTTAACAAATAGAGAGAAGCAGTAGATGTGGTATATCCTGACTTTCATAAGGCTTTTAATACTGTCTCACATGATCTTCTCATGAACAAATTAGGGAAATAAAACCGAGGTGGAATACTATAAGGTGAGTGCATAACTGGTTGGAAAACCATTCCCAGAGAATAGTTATCAATGGTTCACACTCATACAGGAAGGATATAATGAGCAGGGTCCCTCTGGGATCAGTTCAGGGTCCAGTTCTGTTCAATATTTTCATCAGTGATTTAGATAATGGCATAAAAATTACACGTATACAGTTTATAGATGGTACCTAGCTGTGATAGGTTGCAAGTGCTTTAGAGGATTATAATTCAAATTGATCTGAACAAATAAGAAATGATCTGAAGAAAATAGGAGAAATTGGATGAAATTTACTAGGGATAAATGCAAACTTCTCTTAGGAAGGAACAAATTTCACATACATACAAAATGGGAAGTGAATGCCAAGGAAGAAATATTGTGAAAAAGGATCTGGGGGTCATAGTGGACAACTAGACAACAAGCTAAATGTGAGTCAACCGTGTAGCACTGTTGCAAAAAAAAAAGTTTGTGTACCTTAGATCAAAGTCACGTCTTAATAGTCTCTTAGTTAAGCTATAGATATTCGGTTTCTTGTGTGTCTGGTGGTTCTTCAGACCTCAAGTCATTCGAATAGCTCCTTTCTGAACCCTTCCCAATTAATATGGACACCAGAAACTAAACATGATATTCCAGCAAGAGTCTCTTCTCTGCTATATGCAGAGGTAATAACACCTATGTACTTCTATTCAATAGTCCCCCTGCTTATATTTAACTGAGTATTATAGTCATCCATCTGAATACAGTATTACACTGGGATCTCACATTAAAATGATTATCCAACAAGATGCCAAAGTGCTTTCTGAGTAATTTTGAAAGTCTATTCTCCCATCCTATCACTGTGACCTACATCCTTGGAAAAGGTAAATAATGTATTTAGAACCATTACATGCATGTTATTTAAGGCACAATCTAGATCACACTCTAGAACTGACCAGTCTTTATAATTATTACCTCTCCACCAATTTTTGGGTGATCTCCAAAGTTTAATAGCATTGATAGATATTGAATAGCATTGGACCTAGATAGATCCATGTGATAGTTTAATGTGAGACATCGCTAGAAGTGCCTCATTATATGCTTCTCTTTTGGCAATTACTTTTGAGATATATTAGTTAACCAGTTTTTAATCCAGTTCATATGTGCTGAACAAATTATGTACAGTGCTTTTTAATCAAACTGTGTCTAGTACTAAGTTAAATACCTTACTGAAGTCTAAAAATTATAGTTCAATAATTAACTTTATCAACAAAACTTGTAATATAATCTAAAACAATAGCATGTTTCTTCATTTATTTGACTAAAACAATATTGACTGGCATTACTTATGCTGTCACCATTTAATTTTATTATTCATTGTACCCCATATCATTCTTTCTATGATTTTTCTTGGAAGATGCATGACAATCTATCTAGTCTCTATTTGCACAGGTCATAATGACACAAAGTTTTTTTGTTTTTGTTGTTAAATAGCAGCATTCGTGAGTACATTTTTTAAAATCTCTTTGATACAAGTTTTCTATTTCATCAGATATTTTAGGCAGTTGTCCTGTTCAACATCCTCCTTGTTTCCTGCTATTTACTATGGGGAAAAAAATAATTATTTACTATTATAAGCTGTGAATACTTCTGTTGCAACTTCTGCCAGACTTTTGCTAACAAACCCAACAACTGGGCTTCATCAAGATAACTAGATCTGGGTGGAGTCTTGTCACTGGTTTAGCTCTAGGTCCACATTTTTTGTCTGCTGTGATATAGGAAAATTCATTTCATCTGCCCTAAAACCTGGAGCTCGATACCTGAAATCTACTATCCTCAGTTGCTTATACATACTCCAATGTTCTAGTTGTTTATACATGCTTGCTCAGAATTTCATGTAAGCTCTGGGCACTTCTTGTTTAGCTTCTTTTTGGAAAAATGGGCCAGGATTGCAAGAAATACAGGCTTAACAACTCAGTCTCTTAACCACATTCTTTTTTTAAAAAAAAAAAGTCTATTGAGGTATTCAGTTCTTTGAAAATAATTGAAGTCCTACAATGTGTCCTGTTCTACTCTGAGCTCAACCCTTCTGTAAGTCTGAAGTTCATTCACATCTCAAGTTGGGCAAAGTTAATCCTTCCCTCTCTCTCCTTTAAGTCTTTCTTTAGATGGTGTGATTATTGGCCTCCTCCACCAAACAGCATCCTGCTCTAGAGTCTCTGGCTCCTTGCTATATATGCTTCCCCTCCTGTACTTGCCCCACCCACATGCATCTATATAGAAAAAACTGTGTTCTGTGTAGATGGGCCAACAGTTGGTACATAATTAAAGTCAGCGGTTCCTAACTGAGTCCTCATGGCTTCTAAGTGATAACCCATCAATGCCATGTCAGGACATTTTTATTGGTAGGGCTGCAATACGGAATGTAATACACCAGGCTTTTTGGGGGGAAGTTTAGACATGTCCACTACATAATACAAAATGGACTTAATAATTTGATATTGATAGATATGTCCCATTCTATCACAACTTCATTCAGCGTCTTTCCAAACACACAGAAGAGAAACATTTATTGAACACTTTTGTCTTTTCTGCATTATTATTGACAATATTGCCATTTCTATCTCTTAACATGCTCATATCTTTATTAGGATTTTCTTTTTTTCTGATATTTTTGAACATCCTTTCTTATTATTCTTACCCCTACTGGATATAATTTGTTTGCTTATATGTTCAGCTTCCTTTATCAATTTCTGTGTTACATGACTGATAATTTATCATTTCTAGGAACTTTCCCCATTTTCTCTTCCTCTCTTAACCAGGATTCTATTTTAACTGATGAATCTCTCATTCATGACTGCAGAACTGTAGGATTTGGGCATGTAATAAAGTTATCTTAACTCACAAATATTATTCCCATTGGTTGGTTAAGCTTTTCCACCTAATCAATTTTGTTCAGAACTGTTTTCAGTTTTCTTCATGTGTAATCAATGCACTAAATTTCAAAAAGTTCTAACCATTTGTTAAGTTTGAACAGTCAGAATTATTCTATTATTAAGCTCACTTGGGGGAAAAAACCTTGATAAGGCTAATTTTTAAATTGATTTTAATTAATTCTGTACTTAATGAGTAACTGCAGTGATTTTGGAGAAGATATATTGTATATTTTTTTCCATTCATAAAGTGGTAGAGTCTCTCTTTCAAGTGCAAAACCCACTTTAACTACAGAATCACAATCTGTGTTTATATGGTTTTTCATGACACCATCAAATGTTTTTGGGGAGACACTGTGAAGCTATCTGTCACTTTGGAAAAGAACCAGTTAACTAGCATTAAAAGCCGAATCCAGTTTTTAGCATTGTTTTTAAAATTAGACTACAGGTTGGACCTCACTGGTCCAGAACCTTCCTGACATGACCGATCCCGAACGAGGGGATTTGCAAGATCAAGGGGGGAGGGGTCCCTTCCCTCATGCCCCATGCGGCCCTGCTGCCCTCAGGCTAGGGCTCCAGCCCAGTCCTGCTGCTGCTGGGCTCCAGCCCCACTGTCTGGCTGGGGCTCCTCGGGTTGGAGCTCTCAAGATGCCACCAGCCCCACTGCTGCCAGGGCTGGAGCTACCTGGCCACTGCTGGAGCTGGAGCTCCACTACCTGTCTCCCCTACCCTACCCCCTCACCCTCCTCCAGCCATGCTCCTGGTCTGCCTTTAGACCTCCCTGTTCCTGTGCTTTGTGGCCCAGGAACATCTGTGGTCCTGCTGGAACATAGATGTTGCCAGACCAGAGAGTCCCAGTTTAGAGAGGTACAACTTGTAACTGGCATTTTGAAGATCAACTCCTGAACGTAAAAGACAAAAAAAATGCGCCTCACAATTTAACTAAAACAATCAGAACAAGCTTCAGCTGTGGATTCTATTTCACTGACATTTCATATATAAGTAATTTCCTTCATTACCTGTTTTGATCTGTTTTGGAAGCCAGCTCTCTACAGATTCTGAGGCCATAGTCCTATTGAGACTTCACTTAAAAATGAAAGAAACCTTCATATTTGGAAAAGACTAACACTTTCATTCTATTGCAGCAAGACAGTAAAAATGTTGCAATAAATAAAATTGTTCATTTTTTATTGTTAGACTTAAACATTGAGGCTGTGTCTACATTGGCAAGATTTAGCGCAAAAGCGGCTACTTTTGCGCAAAATCTTGCTGCCTGTCTACACTGGCCACGAGTATTTGTGCAAGAACACTGACGTTCTAGTGTATGAAATCAGTGCTTCTTGCGCAAATACTCTGATGCTCCCACTCAGGGATAAGTCCTCTTGTGCAAGTGTTCTTGCGCAAGAGGCCAGTGTAGACAGGTAACATCAATTTCTTGCACAAGAAAGCCCAATGGCTAAAATGCTCATCGGAGCTTTTTTGCGCAAGACAGCGTCAACAGTGGCACGGATGCTTTTGCGCAAAAGCAAATCTTTTGCACAAATGCACATGCCAGTATAGACGCTCTCTTACTCAAATACTCTAATGCAAAAACTCTTGCCAGTCTAGATGTAGCCTTAAGGGAAGTTCTTAAAAAGGAGATTCAAGTTTAAAAATAAGAATTATATGGAGACCTGAATTTATTATGCTGCAAGTTATGTAAAAAATATTGGTGTGGCACAACTATATTTCGGTGGTGTTCTGGAATTTCCACTCCCCATTCTGAAGCATGTAACTGAATAAAATGTAAATAAATTAGGAGAAAGATTTTATGTTTTGAAAAGTTACATTTATTAAGTTTGCAAGAGGCTATTTCTAGGGCTGTTGTAATACATTGCACCAAAACCTGTATAACAGATTAAAAATTATAGAAATTAAAGATAGAAGAGATCTATTAGGTCATCTTTTCTTCCTCTACCTGTGAAGGATTATTCTCCAAAGAACATATATAGAGAGTGAGAAGATAAAAGAAACTGTGATCAGAGGCAAAAATACAGTAGGTCATAAAAATAGCTTAGAGAAAGACAGTCTGAGGATGGTGTAAGTGTTACCCAGGGTTTTCTGAACCCAAAGCAGTGGTAACTTAACTGTTACTCTCCAGAGGGTGTCGGGAATAAATCACTGGGGGCATAGCTCCTCCATCTGATAAATGATTGATACAAACAAGAGTGCTTTCACCCAAAACTACTTTTTATTAAGTCTCAAGTATATGGGCACATTTACTGTAGTAGTAGGATCACAGCATTCCAAAAATTTATAATTACACAAAATATTTGAAATAATTTTGCAAGCTTCTGTGTGTGCTCCTTCCATATAACCCAAGGGAAACTTATATGTCAGATCTTTACCAAATGAAAAGCTTCCTCCTACAGTTCCAAAGCATACTTTATAACTGAACTTTTTATACATTTTTCGAAACAAAATATGTTACTCATAATAGCTCCTAATAGGCTAATTTCCCTAGAAAAAACAGTGAGGAGTTCTATGGCACCGTAGAGACTATCAAATTTATTAAGGCATAAGCTTTCGTGGGTAAAACTCACTTTATCAGATGAATTGGAGCGTAAGTTACAAAGGCAGGGGTATGTATAAGGAAAAAGTTGCTTCTGTTAATAAGGCTAAGTCAGGATAGAAGTAAGTCATTCACGGCATTTGCTGTGAAGATGTGAACATCCAGAGGGGGAACATTGCCTTTATAATGTGTTAACCAGTTCCATGCCTTCAGGAATTAGATTCAAAACCATCTAGAACAGTGATGTTTACTGAGGCTGTATAAACCATCCCTTAAGGGATGCAAACTGAAAAGGTCTCTTTTCCCTCTCATTTTTATAATTTTACTTCTTAATTGTAGCTATAAATACTATTGATCATAAGATCCCATATCTTCTGTAAACTTTAAAAAATTAATCTAATTATCTTTTAACTTATTTACAGTTGAACCAGTCAATTAGTTTTTCATATAACAGGAACTGAGATTACCAGAAAAACCCAGAAACAGCCACTATCACAGGTTTCGGTTCTTAGTCATATCATCAAAACATAGCTTCCAAAATCTATATCTCCACCCCAGACTAGGACTCCTCTAGGGTCAGCCTGGACAGATACTAGCAGAAGTCAACTGGATGTGATTTATAAAGGCATTACTCAACCTGCTCTGGGGATAAGCCATTCAACAGCTTCCAACCCCTCACATGCCTACATGCCTTAAAGACTCCAAGGTCCCTCTGAAGAGACTCAAATGTTTTTTTGCCTCATTAGATATTTACAGAGACAATCATTCCTTTCCAGCTCTCCGTTCTCCCAGGACAAGTTACAAGCATGTTTGGGTTGAAAACTTCAATATTTTATATCTTATTTTGTTTCACCCAATAGAAAGGAGTCTACCACTGTTCAACATTTTTCTAGTTGAAAAGATTCAATATATTCATTCTTTCTACAAGAAAATTTCATGGATCCAAATCAACAAACAAAATAATCCTAAAAGCACCACAGAAAGGAAACAAAAACAAAACAAAAAAAATCAAAGGGCGAACATAAATCTCCCTAATTTCTGATACCAGTTCTAATTTCTTTTTTGAAGCAGGGAAATCTTCAGAATCAATCCCACAAAGAATCACCTCAGGAGACTCAAAAAAGCATTTCCTTCCTGACAAATATATGGAAAAACTACCAGCCTTATGAATACGTTGACTTGTCTCCTCACATCCAGGCTGTGTCTACACTGGGCCATTTATTCCGGAAAATCAGCCGCTTTTTCGGAATAAGCTGCGAGCTGTCTACACTGGCCCTTGAATTTCCGGAAAAGCAACAACGCTCTACTGTACAAAATCAGCCGCTATTCCGGAAAAACTATTCTGCTCCCGCTCGGGCATAAGTCCTTATTCCGGAACACGTTCTGGAAAAGGGCCAGTGTAGACAGCCCAGTAGTCTTTTCCGGAAAAAAGCCCCAATCGCGAAAATGGTGATCGGGGCTCTTTTTTGGAAAAGCGCGTCTACATTGGCCACAGATGCTTTTCCGGAAAAAGGACTTTTCCGGAAAAGCAGCCTGCCAATGTAGACGCTCCTTTTCCGGAAAAAATGAAAACGGAATAGTATTCCGTTTTAAACAGTTCCGGAAATTCATGCCAGTGTAGACACAGCCCCAGACTATTGCCAGTATCATATAAACATATAAACATATGATACTGGCAATAGTCTGGATGTGAGGAGACAAGTCAAGGTATTCATAACTAACATTATTCTAAAATAACATAGTCCTACAGTACAAGCAGTTATTTCAATATAATGTTGAAATAATGGCAAGCTGGAGAACTTCTTACTCCAGCTCCTGTAACACTCATTTTATGAGTAAGGGAAGTTGGAGGAAGAGTGCTCTTTCTTGGACTTCCTGCTGTGTAGACAGTGCCAAAAGCTGAAAAAAAAGCTATTTCGACTTAAGCTATGGAATTGACATAGTGTCACTCACAAATTGCCTAGCTTATTTTGGCTTTGGCCCTGCTGTGTAGACATGCCCATAGTGTTACCTCTAACATTTCTAAAATCCACCCCATCCTCTCTGTGCTTTCCCCTAAAATCCTGGTTCGAACCACAGTTCTTTCATTTAAGATTATTGCAGCTTCCTTGTTTTACCTCTGTAATCCAACTAAAATAACTTTTTGTTCCTGCTTCTCCAAACACTTCATAGCACTTGAGTCCTTTTACTAGAACCCTGCTTCCTCCCCCATCAATTTAAAACTTAGACCTCACTTTCAAGACATTGAACAACTGTTCTCCTTTCTACATCTCTGTGCCTGTGAAAATATTACTTGTGCAGCATGGCATTTTCAAAATTGCTCAGTATTTTCCTAAATCTACTCACATTAATTTCAATAATTTCAGAGTTAAACCAACAATGAGACCTTTTAAAAATCTTATCTATAATGTCAAGAGTCTATATTCACAATAAGACTTTGGCATCTCCATACTCAGCATTATAACACCTAACTTGTAGGTGTCTTGCCCCTCAGTGGAATTCACAGCTGTTTTTTATTAATTGCATAGTGAGAGTTAGTCACCTAATAAAAGAATTATTGGTGAATATTCATCATGGTGAATATGGAGTCACCTAAACAAGCCAATAGAAATGTTCAAGTAGCTAGGTGCCTAACTCCAGGTCAGCCCAGAGGGATGCATTGCCTGCCACTTGGGATTCATAGTTATAAACTCTTTCCTGGAGTCAGGTACCTAACTTAGGTCAGCTATTTGTCACAAAGAGATCAACAGATCCCCTCACCTCTTATTACCAGTAGCTGATATAAATAATTAAATATTTGTGTCCAGAGAAAGGAGAGAAAAAGTGGAATCATGACCTTCATGACTACAAAGCACCGTGTCTACGTTAATGCTTTGTCAAACTAAATTTTCCGCAAAAAGCTCTATGCTTCTTACCAAGGAGGTTTTATTTTGTTAGCAAAGCAGGAAAGTGTTGTTGGAAGAAGAAGCATTATTGTGTGCACAATCCACAGTTTTGTTAACCAAGACTGACTTTTGTCAACAAAACTGTGTAGTGTAGGCAAAGCCTGAATCAGAGAACCAATATTTTGTTTATGTCTACTTGTCTCAATAAAGAATCCTTTTATATTAATTACAAACTTGTCTTCCTTCTTCTGTATCATGAGACAGTACAACATACCTTACCCACATAAGAACAGACATTAATACAAATAGTACTATCAAAGACCATTGCTTGTGATTTTGGCAGAGAAGCCAAAGTGTTTGGACACTGAAATATTCTCTTACTTGTTGGTACAGGTTGAATCTCTCTAGTTCAGCACTCTCTGGTCTGGCGACACCTGTGTCTGGCATGATTTTAGTTAGGCAAATGTACACATATCATTGGTATGGCCAAGTTTCCTGCAGTCCCATAAAGTTTGTTTACTGTGGCTTATCTGCAGCCCACATGTGTTGTGGGACAGTCAGATTCAAGTCCCCATGCCAATGAATATGTACTGATTTATATAGAGTGGAATAAGACAGATTCAGAGAAATCTGCCACAACAGCATACTGGTTGGTGCACTCATGTGGGATGTGAGAAACCTGGGTGTGATGGGGTGTGCATAACCTGCACTGAACCAGGTGGAGTTAAACCCTGTGGGTGGAAGAAGTCCTGCCCCTTCACCCAGACTGGGCATGGTCCAAATGCTGGGGGAGCTCAGCTCATTCTGGGCTAGCCACTGGAGGAGAAAGACTTTCAGCAGGAGCTCCAGAGCCGCAACCTATGCAGACCCAAACAACAGGAACCCCAGAGATCCCTGCGACCTACCAGTACTAGAGGAGCCCCAGGGAGAACAGCTTCAAGGGAACCAGAGCACCCAGAAACCACATGGGATGTTGCTCCACCAACACCACTAGGAAGTGACCCAGGGAGGGTGCTGGAGTGGTATCTCCCACCTGGGTGAGCTTGGTGTGTTTTGGCCAGATTCCCTGCCAAGCAAATAATAGAACATTCTGCCACTCACAGGTCCCTGGGTCAGGACCCAGTGGAGTAGGGAGGCGGGGGCCGGGCCCACCTGTCAGAGCTATTGCCCCCAACTTATTGACTTGGGCTGCGCTGCCCTGAGTTAAGGGCTCCCCCTTTTACTGACTCTGGTTGTTAGACTCTGTTGCCTTGAGTTGAAGAACTACTCCTTATTGACTCTGGCCATTAACCCACACAACACTGAACTAAGGGCCATCCTCCTTTATTGGCTGTGGCTGTTAGACTGAGCTGCCCTGAGTTAAGGGCCAACCCCTACTGACTCTGGCCACTAGGCTGCACTGCCCTGAGATAAGGCCTATCCTATTAACATTAGCCATTAGGTTGTACTACCTTAAACCAAGGATTGTTTCTCACAGACTACAAGAGATTGTGGATGACCTGGCAGCTGACTGGGTGACCCCTGAGTGCCCTCGCCATAAGAGACAGGGTGTGCATATTCTGTGACACTGGCTTCAAGTCCCAAATCCATATTGAGATAAGAGGGCATTCAAACCCAGATCTCCTGCACATCACAGGAAAGTACTTTAATGATTGGTACTGTACAACGAGACACAAACTAGCCTGTCTGTTGCAACTATTCTCAACTATTTACTCTGACTTTCTTTTGGGGAGAGCCCAGTTTTGAGCATTCTTACCAGAATGGGTTCTGCAGGTGAGTTAGGCAGGGAATGCCAACTTTGAGAATCCTGTCAGGGTCTATGCATAAACTCAGGTTCTGAGAAGCTCATTGGTATCAACACTTAAGGCAGTTTCAGACATATCCACCATCAGTAACTTGGGCAGCAGCTTCATAACTGAGGATCTCTGGTGCCCAAATGTTGGATTTCGATGGAACATGTGGCTGGTGAGATGAAAGCAAATGATAATCAGCAATAAAGAGAAGAAAACAATGTCTTGCCAACACTACTGCTAGATCTTCATCTGCCTATAACTATGGGCCCTACTGAAAGACAGGCATCCTGCCCCCAGAGACTTCCACTCAAGCCTTGACTTGCCAAGGATTCAGTCTGTATATCACCATTGATGAAAGAAAAGCAAGGCGAAACACCTGGTGCCAAAGGTGTCTCCTGGTGAAGACTCCCAAAATTCAGGTAAGAGAGCTGAAAAAGGAGATGGCTTGGTCTGCGTAGCATCTGGAGCCAAGGACATCCTTGGCAGGATGGATGTGGAAACACCTAGGACAGAGGATGCTTGCTAACTATAGATGACTATAGCAGCATCAGAGGAGGAAGGAGAACCAGCTGTTCTATAGGAAGGAAATTGACTGCTACTATCTGCTTCAAGTAATAGGCAGAACTCTACTTCCCACCTAGGTCCTCTATGCAACAAGGTGAACAGCCACTATGCTGTATTGGCATCAAAAAGTGAGCAACACAGCCCAGTGGCTGAGGAAGAGGAGCTTGCCTACACCTTGCCCTTCCCCCATCTCCCAGCAAGCTGAGAGACTCATAGTCACTACACCTATGAGCCTGGTAGGAATTAGAAACTATCCACACATCAGGGGATGACAGAATTGCTAGGACCTTGAGCACGGTGGGGGGGAAGGGGAGGGGGAAGCTGGCTCTGTGCTCCCTGAAGGAGCAGGGAGGAATGGACAGAGCTGGGGCAGCCAGCCCTCAGAGCCACCCAGACTGTATTGTGCTGTGCCCCCACCACCAGCCAGTCCTTAGTGCCACCTGCAGCACCCTGCCTGGGGCTCCAGCAGTGATTTAAAGGGCCCCTCCTGTCTCAGCATTGGGGGCCTTGATAACTTCTCCAGGTTCTTTCTGACCCTATATTTCTATGGTTCTGTGATTCTGTAAGTTGCATTTAGACACCTATATCCCTTTGTCAATGGCAATGTGACTCGTATACCAGTTCAGCAACATCTCTGTAAACCAGATATTGGGGATTTTTTTCTAAATGTGATATTTACAAGTGATTATAAGTCTTGCAGATTCCTAAGCCTTTTGCCCAATCTGTTCTCTACTGATCTCATACACCACTATACAGTAAGTAAACTGTATTAAAATACAGGTTGGACCTCTCTGGTCTGGCTCCAGCATCTTTGGGTCCTGACTGATCCCGAACAAGGGGATTTGCTGGACCAGGGAAGGCTGGGACCAGTGGTTCCTGGCTGCTGCTGGGGTCGAAGCTCCCTGGCCACAGCCAGAGCTTCACAGCCACTGCCCTAGAGCTCCCCGACCCCTGGAGCCAGGGAAATCTGCTGGAAACAGAACTCCCTGCCATGCTGCCTGTCCTCCCACGCACACACTCACTGGATTCTCAGCTGTCTCGCCAGTGCCACCTGCAGTACTCTTGTGTTGCCTCCAGACTTCCCTCTTCCTGGGCTCTGTCATCCAGGAACATCCATGGTCCATGCTGGACCATGGATGTTGCCAGACCAGGGAATCCCAGTTAAGGGAGGTACAACTTGTACGGTCATATATTTTTCCTCACAAGTAACAGTATGCAATACCATATCAAAATTAGCATTTTTCGTCTTTATAATGACAAGATATGAACAATATTAAGCTTTCACTTCAGAACTTAAGGGGAAAGGTTTTTGGAGAATAATGCAAATGAATAGGAAATAAAGAATGAAATATGAGATGGATCCAATCTTTAGTCTTCTGTCTTCTAATGTATGCTTTTAAACCCTGTCATAATGTAATGCTACATTTCATTTTACAGTAAACTTCCAATAATCCAGCACCTTTAGGACCCAGGGGGTGCCGGATTATCAGATATGCCGGACTATCACAAGGGGGGGCTATGAGGGGTCTGGGATGGGGTGGGGGGAAGCTACCCCAGACCCCCTCATAGCCCTCCCTTCTGATAGTCCGGCTCTGCCCCAGGAGTCCCCGATTCAGCCGCTGCTGGTCAGTTTCATCAGCGGCTGAATCGGGGACGCCTGCAGCAGAGCAGCTGGGGTGCTGCTGGGTTGGTCCGGTAGAGCCGACCCTTGGTGCCATGAGACCAACCCGTCAGCACCCCAGCTGCTCTTGGGGACGCCTGGGGCAGAGCAGCTGTGGTGCTGACGGGTCGGTCCTGCAGCGCCGCTCCTTGGCGCTACTGGACCAACCCAGCAGCATCCCAGTTGCTCTGCCCCAGGTGTCCCCAAGTCAGCCGCTGCTGATACTGACCAGCGGCTGACTCCAGAAAGCCAGAGGCAGAGCTGCTCTGCCCCGGGCTTTCTGGAGTCAGCCCTGGTCAGTTTCAGCAGCGGCTGAATCAGGACGCATGGGGCAGAGCAGCTGGAAGGCTGCTGGGTTGGTCCCACAGCACCGAGGAGCGGCGCTACTGGACCAACCCAGCAGCACCCCAGCTGCTCTGCCCCAGGTGTCCCCAAGTCAGCTGCTGCTGAAACTTATCAGCGGCTGACTCCAGAAAGCCAGAGGCAGAGCTGCTCTGCCCCGGGCTTCCTGGAGTCAGCCCTGGTCAGTTTCAGCAGCGGCTGAATCGGGACGCCTGGGACAGAGCAGCTGGGGCACTGCTGGGTTGGTCTGGTAGTGCCAAACCTCGGCGCTGCGGGGACCAACCCAGCAGCCTTCCAGCTGCTCTGCCCCAGATGTCCCCTAGTCAGCCGCTGCTGATACTGATCAGTGGCTGACTCCAGAAAGCCAGAGGCAGAGCTGCTCTGCCCTGGGCTTTCTGGAGTCAGCCCTGCTCAGTTTCAGCAGCAGCTGAATCGGGACGCCTGGGACAGAGCAGCTGGGGCGCTGCTGGGTTGGTCTGGTAGTGCCAAACCTCGGCGCTGCGGGGACCAACCCAGCAGCACCTCAGCTGCTCTGTCCCAGGTGTACCCAAGTCAGCTGCTGCTGAAACTGACCAGCGGCTGATTCCAGGAAGCTGGGGCAGAGCAGCTCTGTCTCGGGCTTCCTGGAGTCAGCTGCTGGTCAATTTCAGCAGCGGCTGAATCCGGGACAGCTGGGGTGCTGCTGGGTTGGTCCCGCAGCCCCAAGGGGCAGCACTACTAGACCTACCCGGCAGCACTCCAGCTGTTCTGCCCCCTGCTTCCCGGATTCAGCGCTGGTCAGTTTTAGCAGCGGCTGAATCGGGGAAGCTGGGGGCAAAGCAGCTCCAATGGTCTGGCTGCCCGGAGCACTTCCGGGTTCCTGATGGTGCCGGACCATCAGATGCCGGACCATCGGAGTTTTACTGTAATTAAGATTTTTACCTGTAGCTGTTGTTGCTGAGATTTTATTTTTTCCTATGTATTTGAAAACAGATGTAGTTCCATAGCTAATTTTCTAGTAGAGTATAGTACCTCACTTGACTCCTTCCTCGGCTTTGTATTTGTTTTTCCTGGAACTGAACTGCATCTACGCTAGCTCAGTATTTCTGTTTGAATACATCAATAGCAGTGTCAGAAGCTTTTGCTTGGCTCTTCCTTTTCCTTCATCTTTTTTGAAGGATTCCAATATGCTGTTGTAAACATTCCACTTCCAAGTTCTGCTTTTTGAAAGTTTCCTCATAGTGCTCAATCTACAAGAAAATAATGACATTAGCAGAGCTTAATTAGCAGAACTGCAAGGTAAGGGAGCATGCACTAGCCAATAAATGCCTCCTGTGGTGCTAATAAGCTTGTTTAAAAAAAGCCAGTTCTCCCAATTAAACAATTTACTAGTATATAGATTTTGCTATTATGTTAGAAGAGATGGTTTATTGGAGGCATATTTTAATATTAAATAAGTATAGTAGAAATGTCCAAATAAACCAGATTTGTGAAATATATACAAATTTTAAGATTATGGTGATGCTATTCAGTGAGTGGATGTTTCATTAAATAAACTGGTAAAGTTTGTTATCTGCCAAACACTACAGAGATTTTAATACGTTGCTTCTATCACAGATTGATACTGTTTATGATCTAGTCATGTGGCCTCAGGACTACTATAGTAAAACAGAACTTTGAAGAAGATACAGCACCATTTGGTTACAAATGCACAGAGTGCTATCTGTCTTCTCCTACTACATTGATTATCCTTCAATTTTGGGGGTGGAGATGTTGCCTTCAGAAAATAGATAAGCTTACTTACGAAGCTGCAGCCTCCCCTACACTTTGCAAAGGAAGATTACAAATGATGAGGAAACATCATTAAAGGCAAATGAACATGTTTTAAAATCATATCAAATACATATTATTACCTAAAATGAGAGAGATAAAATAGAGATTGTATTTTTTATGGGACCATCTTCTATTGGTGAGGGAGACAAGTGTTTGAGCTTACACAGAGCTATTCTTCAAGTCTGGGAAATGTACTCACAGTGCTTCATGTAAGCTTGAAAGCTTGTCTTCCTTGCCAACAGAAGTCAGTCCAATAAAAGGCATATTCTCACCTACTTCATCTCTTTAATATCCTGGGACCAACACAGACACACCAGCACTACATACATTATAACCTAAAAGTGTCACACAGAGAAAGAGATGAAATGGATGCAGTATATTTGTGAAGATTAGCACTCTCAGAATGCTAATTACTTGTCTATAACAGAAACATCTCTATAAGAGGCTATAATAAACAAATAGACACTTTTTTAACTGAAAAAATGGTAAAGTGGACTTGAAGATGAAAAGACTACAGAGCACTAATGCAATTTTAAAGTAGCCTCGTTCTTAACATTATTGCTTACAAGCAAATGGAGAATCCCATCAGCATAGCACAGCATCTTTCATTAATGGGAATATAATTAGCACAACTGGGGGCAACTACATGGCCATTTGTATAATCAGTTTAAGGGCCTTTAGAAACCTATTTGGTGCAAGCACATAAAAGAAAAGTTATACCACAGCCCTTATAGTTAATTCCACATTCCGCAGGCAAATATATGAGAAAACAGATGGAGTTTACACTGTATTAATGAATGTCAGGGCTATCAGCTCCCCCACTAAAATTCCAAGACATTCAAACCTAAAGCTTGTTATCGAGAGCCCACCAGAAAATGTCAGTTGTCTTGATGGCATGGAGGGAGTGCAAAAGTCTCTCAGGTACCATATAAGGTTTTAGACATCAATCTCAGCAACTTTAATTGCACCTGCAAGAAACTAGTGAGCTACAGCAGTCTGAGCTCTGACAGTCAAGCTGAGTTATTTCTTTGAAATGCACTGTTAATAGTGAGAAAGAACATGTAGACCAAATTATGCTCTCAGTAACACTTGTGCATGCTCCATTGTCCATAAAGTATGACTTCAGCATCTATGGGAATGCACAAGTGTACTTTAGGATATAAATAGCCCTCCAGTATTATTCCCATGCATATTAGATCTGGGCAAAAATAGGGAAAAATCAGTTCTTACAGTTTGTAACAGTCATAATTTTATTTTCCACATTTTAAAAATTATTTCCAAAAATAGAATTTTCTATTTTAAAACTGAAAATTTTTGAAAACATCTATCTTTTAATTGCACTGGGTTATCTTATCACATGGTAGGAAGTGACAATACCAGCAATGGAAATTGTGCACTGAAAAAAACAGCCAACAAGTCAGGACAATTTTTCTTTTGAAAAAAATAGACAAATGAAGAGGATAAAAGAAACCTTTTTGAAATGCTTTCACGGGGGGGGAAAGTATTTTAGAAAAATGGGTAAATAAATTAATTTGAAAAATACCTCTCTACTGCTGATGATGTATGACAAGGAAAGAAGTTTTTAGATTGTAGCATCAGTTGGCAGGTCTACCAATTAGGAAAAAAATAGTTTGTTTACTAATACGTAAGATAATTTGATGCAGATCCTTTGAAAAATAAAATATTTAGAATCCCACAATGAAATCTTTACTAGAAATGGTACAAACTTTAAATACATAAACCAGATGATATTTTTAAAGTAACATGCCATAATATTATTGGAGCCAAAGAAATTTCCCTCTACTATATTATCTATGATAGTCTAATCAGGAAAACATTTACTCCTCCTGAAAGCAAAGTTAAATGTTTCTTGCTATGAGGAATTTTCAGTCTTTCAGTATTATTCTTAATTTTAGGCAAGTGGTCTTTTATGTGGTGCAAATGTGTTTCAGAGAAGACAAATATTGTATGTTTCAACTAGTTTCTCTTACTGATATTTTGGAAATGCTTGGCATAGAATAGTTCTGGCCTGCAGCCTATGAGCTCCAACATTTACTGTTCATGACTCATAAAATCAAGTCAGAACCTTAATACCAGTGATGGTTGAGATTAATTCCTACCTAGGGGTACGTCTACACTGCATCCCTAGTTCGGACTAGGGATGCAAATGGAGATGACCGAAGTAGTTAATGAAGCGGGGATTTAAATATCCTGCGCTTTATTAACATGATCTTGCCGGCGCGCTAGTTCGAATCACAGCTGATTCAAACCAGGAAGTGCGCACCGGGACGCGTTAGTCCGGACTAAAGCCCTTAGTCCGAACTAACATTATTCCTCAAAAAATGAGGAGTAATGTTAGTTCGGATTAAGGGCTTTAGTCCGAACTAACGTGTCCCGGCGCGCACTTCCTGGTTCGAATCAGCTGTGATTCGAACTAGCGCACTGGTGAGATCATGTTAATGAAGCACGGGATATTTAAATCCCCGCTTCATTAATTATTTCGGTCGTCTCCATTTGCATCCCTCGTCCGAACTAGGGACGCAGTGTAGATGTTCCCTAGGAGACTTCAGAGTTTAACTTCCTTCAGAAAAAGTAATTGTTTAAAGTCTACACAGGAAGCCATCTTTTGTAAAGAAAAAACAAATCTGTTCTTATTCATTTTACTCCTTGTCTGTCTCTAGTAATATAATTGCATGCTTAATAGGATGCCTAAGGCAGGAGAAGAAACTCATTGATGTTAAAACATTTTTTTGTTGAAATAAAAATTTACCTGTTTCTATACATTTTACAAAAAAGTTTGGCTATGTGATGGACAATTCTATTAAACTTGTCAATTAGCCCATCAGAAGAGGTGCTGCATGCGGAGTGCGGGGCCCAAACAGCCACTTGCACCGCTTGCTCCCACAAGGTGCAGAAGTCAGCCGAGCGCCACGGCGGGAGACAACAGCACCGCCCAGAGGGAACAGCCAACGTTTCAGCGTTACAGAGTCACAGACATTGGGCTACTATTCTATTAAATTAGCATTTTTATGGAGAAATCTCCCTGTTCCTCATGCTGTAAACTAAACATGTAGTCTGCAGATGCTAGCAGTGTAAATGTTCTATGTGAAGTTTGTTTTGTAAACAAACGACCAAAGTAGTTAATGAAGCGGGGATTTAAATATCCCGTGCTTCACTACTACAAAAATCAACTGAGTCCAATTTTTGGTATGAGCGGATGAATACACATGTACATATGAACATATCTTATCTAGGTGCAAATGGCAATGTGTTAAAGATAATACTGAGGACATTATATACAGTTCCTCTACACAGCAGAGCTAAAGCCAAAATAAGCTACACAACTTGAACTATGTCAATTGAATAGCTGAAGTCAAAATAGCTTATTTCAGCTTTTGGTGCTGTCTACACAGCAGGAAGTCCAAGTTAGAGCACTCTTCCTCCGACTTCCCTTCCACCTAGTAAAATGTGGGTTACAAGAGTCAGAGTAAGAATTCCCCCAACTTGCCATTATTTCGACATTATGTTGAAATAACTGCTTGTAGCATAGACATGGACTATGTTATTTCAGAATAACTGGCGTTATTCTGAAATAACACTGCTGTGTAGATGTACCCTATTAGGGGAAGAAAATGTAAGCAGAGATTTTTTTTTCAAAGGTTGAAGCGAGCCAGTTGACCTTCTGTTACCAACACGTTAGAGATTGACAAGCACTGCTCCCTTCCTAAGCTTACCAGAACCATGCTTGTGTGACCAGGGCTATGCTTGCTGCAATATGATTAGACCTCAAGTTAGACTAAATGATACTGACCAGACAACACATTTTGTTCTCAGAGCTGAAGATCTAATCTGTGCCTACACATAGTGGGTATTGTGTTCACCTCTTCTGATCCAGGAACTACTGTGAAGCATTAATCCTTCCTTTACTGAAAATATGAGCTACCACACTATCTTAGGATATATCTACACAACTGTTATTTTGAAATAACTTTCCTAGCATCTACACAGCCAAACCGCTATTTCGAAATTAAATCGACATAGCGGAGTGCTTATTTCAAATTTGGTAAACCTTATTCCATGAGGAATAATGCCAAATTCGAAATAGCTAAATTGAAATAAGCTCTATGTAGATGCTTATTTTGAAATAGAGGGCCTCCAGCCCTTCCCAGGGTGCCCTTGTGGCCACTCTGGGCACAACCAGGACAACTCTTCTGCTCCCTGCCGTGCCCCAGAGCCCTTAAAGGAGTAGACTCTGGCCACAGTGCCTGTGCCAGCTGCAAGCCTGCCAGCACCGAGCCAGCAGTCCGTGCACCTGGTCCAGCATGAGCCAGCAACACAGTAGCACCCAGCCCTCCACTGCTCCCCAGAAGCAGTCTGGCGCTCCCAGGAGCCTGTCAGGGGCTGCAAAAAGCAGGTGCCTTTCTGGTCTAGTGCAGAGATCGTGGAACGCATTGAGGTTTTGGGGGGAGGCTTCCAATGTCCACGATCTCCACACTAGACACAGGAATGTGGCCATCTACAGACAGATGGCTGAGAGCCTGGCCACCAAAGGCCACATGCGCAACCAGGAGCAGGTGTGCATGAAAATAAAAGAGCTGAGGCAGGCTTATGCCAGGGCCACAGGGGGCAGCTCCCAAACAGGGGCAGACCCAGACCTCTGCCCCTATTACAGTGCCCTGGACTACATCCTGGGGGGTCAGACAGTCCGTGCCCCCCAGGTGGTCATCGACCCTAGGGCAGAGGGCCCTGCCCATGACACCCAGGAGGAGGACGGCCAGGAGCTGCAGGAGCCTAGAGGAAGTGTGTCCTGCACCCAGGACCCCTGAGCCATCCCAGCAAGCCTGTCGCTGGTGTCATCCAAGGCCGGCGAGGCCTCAATATGTGAGTGCCATCACTGTCCCTTTATGCGGGGTGGGGAGGGAGAGAGGGAGACCAGGGACCGTGCATGTGGGCCTTGCTGACCACAGAGCACACAGCAACCTTTGCATGTGCCGTGCCACCCTAGGCATGTGGCCCTGGCTTGCTGCCACACAGAGGCCCTGGTCTGTTACCCACATGCATGTAGGTATGAAGGCACATGACATGCTCCTGACCCCGGAGACGGACACTGCACAATGCCCTCCCTCCAGAAGCCCCCCCCCATGCAGAGGCAGGGCACATCTCCCCTTTTCCCCCACACCCACACTATATACAGCATAGGGGCCAGCTCACACTCCGGGGATAGCAGGACATGATGGTGCAGAGACCTGCCATCCTCGCCTTGCAGAGTGGGGCTGGGCTTCACCCACTGTATCTCCAGGGAGAACTGACCACGTCTTGTGTTTTTCCACAGCTGCAGCAGCTGCAAGTGCAGGACGCACCACCCTGCCCAGGACATCCTCTGCCACCCGGGCTCTCAGCAGGTTGAACCGGAACCAGGAGTACTAGAGGCAGCACCTGGAGCTCCTGTGAAGGCAGGTCCGCTGCCAGGAGCACTGGGTGCAGGAAGACCTGCAGTTGCAGTGGGAGAGCTTGCGGGAGCTGCTTAACCAGGGGCATTCCATCAGTGACCACCTGCAGTCCCTGGTGCAGAGATTGCTGCCTGCTGCTGCTCCTGCCCCTGAGGCCGCCCCAGCTATCGCTCCTCCTCCCACTCCTGCTCCCCCTCCTACTTCTTCCTCCCACCCCTCCCCACCCTCCATACCCACTCCCTCCCGGGGACGCCAAGGCCCCTCGCACCCACAGCGCTGGGAGATACATGGACCAGAAAAATCCCAACCCTGAACTTCTCCTCTCCCTTCCTTCTCTTGCCTCCCCCTTCCAGCTCCCAACTCCCAGGTTTACCCCTCCCCTCTCCTACCTTCATTCCCCCTTCACCCCAGTTATGGTTAATAAAGAGAGTTTGTTTTTGGCAACACACATGTTTTTATTGTACATCAGGAAGGGGGATTAGGGAGGGGAAAGTGGAGGGATATGATGGTGGAATAAGGGACAAGGCCCCAGTGGGGCACGCCAAGGAGACTTCAGTCCTCCTCTGGGTGGAAGCTCTCCCGCAGGGCCTCCCAGATACAGATAGCCCCCCGATGGGCCTCCCAGCTTGTAGCCATGCGGGGCTGCGCGTAGAGGCCAACCAAGTGGTCGGCTCTACCATCCAGTCTAAGAGAAAAGCCTCCCCCTTCCTCTTGCACAAATTATGCAGCACACAACATGCTGCCACCACGTGTGGAATATTCCACTTGGAGAGGTCCAGGCGAGTGAGGAGTCATCTAAAATGGGCCTTCAACCAGCTGAACTCTCCCTCCACCATGATGCGGGCCCTGCCGAGCTTGGCATTAAAGGCCTGTTGGGAGGGGTTGAGGTGTCCCATGTAGGGCTTCATCAGCCAGGGTCGTAGTGGGAAGACTGCATCCCCCACCAGGCACACAGGCACATCCACGTCCTAGACCCTGATGTGGCAGTCAGGAAAGAGAGTCCCAGCATGCAGCCTCTGACACACGGAGGAGTTGCAGTACACCCGCGCATCATGTGCTTTGCCAGACTAGCCCAAGTTGCTGTCCATAAACTGGCCCCGGTGATCAGACACAGCCTGCAGGACAACCGAGAAGTATTCCTTCCGGTTGATGTAGAGGGAGGCCTGGTGGTCCGGGGCATGAATGGGGATGTGTCTCCCATGGATTGCTCCTTCTCCCCCCACAGTTGGGGAAACCCAGGTTGCCAAACCCCTCGATCACCTCATCCAAATCAGTGAGGTGGATGACTCTGTGGAGCAGCACTCTATTGATGGCCTTAACCACTGCAGAGGGACACACAAAACCACCGAGGGTCACTGAGAGTGCTCCTTCCCCGCCACTGCCCCGCACCCCCACTCCCAGAAGCAAACCCCCCTGCAATCCTGGCCACTGTGAGCAGTCCATAATGTGGCTGGGACAGACCAAGCCTTCCCGAGGAGGGGACTTTCACCGCCTCCCCCCCCCTTTTCCCTAAGGCAGCCCATCTCCTCCTTGCATCCCCCTCCCCTTGCACAATGGCTGGAGATTGCCATACCTGCATGAGCACTGCTCTGATGGTGGATCTCCCCATGCCGAACTGGTTCACCATGGATCGGTAGCTATCTGGTGTGGAGAGCTTCTAGAGGGCGATGGCCACATTCTTGTGGAGGGGAATGGTGGGCCTCATAAGCGTGTCCCATCACAGCAGAGCAGGGGTGAGCCACTCACAGAGCTTGAGGACGGTGTCCTTCTTCATCCTGAAGTTCTGGGCCCATTGTTTGTCTCCCCAGTGCTCCAGAAAGATGTGGTTCCATCAGTCACTGCTGGTGTCCAGATGCCAGATGTGGCAGAGCACTCTGGCGTCTGGGCGCTGCTGCTGCTCCTCCCCGGCCCCCAGGGGGGTCGAGAAGAGGGCCTGGGGATCAGGCTGCAGCAAATGATGCCAGGCAGTCTCCAGCGATTGCAGCCAGGCTTGCAGTAACACGTCTAAAATGAGCACCAGAGTGCCCAGGGGCAGTTCTGGCTCCATGGTGCCGAGTGCTGTGGTGTCCTTAGTCAGGGCAACCAAAGCAGACAGAGAGAAAAATGCTTTGCTGTCCCTCAGTGAGGTAGGCAGGCAAGCAGGGAAAGCTGAGAACCAGCTGTCTAGGGGGGTCCCTTTAAGCACAAGCCTCAGATAGCCTCAGGCAGCAGCCACACAAAGCAACTACTGACCTGATGCCCTGCTGGAACTGGTTTCAGCTGCCCTTAAATGCAATTCAGCGTCCAATCAGTGCAGATGCACTATTTCAAAATAGCAAAAAGCTATTTCAAAATGCACCTTGTGTGTAGACGCATTATTTCAAAATAACTTATTTCGAATTAACAATTTCGAAATAACACTGTAGTATAGACATACCTTTACAGTGTTTCAGGTACTTTGGTGGATCACAGACTTCAGTGGAATGTTTTATTCCCCCTTTCCCAAATAACAAATGATAATACAAGCCCCATTTCTGCAACTTTAGACTTCACAGCCTCTCCCCCTTCAAATCTCTGGTACCATGGCTGGTGACAGATATTGTATTACAGAAGCTGGTATTTGCTTATCCTTCTTTGGAAGATTAGCACCACATTTCCCAAAGATTCCCTCTTCCAGTCACTAATGGTTTTCTTATTTGCAACTCTCTGGATCAATGAATTCATGCCATTTTCCTTCCTGGACAATTTGGATCAGTCCTTCACATCTTAGGCCTTGGTAGGTTTGGCCTACCACAACTTCTTGTCCCCAAACTGTTAACATTCTAAATACTTCCATTTATTTTACAGAGCCTTCAATATAGATAAGTGCCTAAAGAATAGTATAGGTTGAACGTCTCTAAACTGGGATTCTCTGGTCCAGCCATACCATGGATGTTGATGGACCAGATAGCCCTGGTAGCCGGGAACCTGGTAGCAGGAAGGCTAGTGGCTGGAAGCCTTGCCTGACCTGTTGCAGGAAGGCTAGCAGCTCAGCCAGGCTGGGAGCAGGAGGGCCAACAGCAGAGAGCCTTACCAGAGCTGGGCTGGTGGTAGCAGGGCCAGTGGCCATTAGCCATGCTGGAGTCAAGAGCCCCGCTGGGCCAGCAGCAAGAGGATGGTAGCTGAGAGGGGAGGTTGGGAGTGGGAACTGGCAGCCAGCAACTGAGCCTTGTTGCTGGCAGCGGAGGGGCCAACCTTGACATTGCCTGGTCCAACAAACTCCCTAGTTGGAGGTCCAACCCGTAGTATGTTCCGTTTTATATTTTCTCTCTGTTTAACTCCACAAATCACAAGGCTGTGATCCTCCTTCAGAGTGAGTGGGTCTCTAGCTAGTTCTTTGTTGACAGGCAATGAGGCCAGTTAAAGGACTTAGTCACAGCTGTGTTCTGCCGGCTTTGTAGAAAGCAATTGTCAAGCACCACAGATGCACCAGTTCCTAAGGAGCTCAAAGCCATTCCCTGCTAAAACTGCTGAGCAATATTGTACCAGGAAAGCATCAAGCCCCAACAAGATACTGGGCCAGAATACAGTAATTCCTCATTTAACACTATAGATGCATTTCTGAAAATGTTTGTGCTAAGCGAAAACATGCTATGTGGGGTCAATTTTCCCATTAAAAATAATGGAAAAGATTGGAGTTGTGTTTCAGGTAGTGGTGGCAAAGTCAATTTTTTGTCGGTGCTGGGTCGTCAACATCAACATTAGATATCTAGCGACACAAGATATCTAGCAACTCAAGTCTCTGCGGTTTGTCAAAACACAAAGATAAACATGTGAGTGAGCGGAGGAGCACTGTGACCACATGTATTCATCCGCTCATGCATATTACCACTGTTTTCACCAACTCATAGTGCCATGTGAAGTAGTCTGCCACTTGATTATTTTTGTGTTATTTTGGGGACAGTCGTGTTATTAGAAAAATGTTCCCTAAAAAAAATCGTGCTAGCGCAAAAACGTGTTAAGTGGACACGTTTTAAATGAGTAATTACTGTACACTAGTGAGGCCCTCAGCTTCTCTTGGTGATGTTAATGCAGCAAGCCCTTTTGTAGTCGCTGAACTGTGACTCTATTCCTCAGCTTTGGTGAACTAAACTAAAATGAACTTAAGCACTGATCCTCAGGGCACCTTACTGTTTATCTTGGCTCTCCAGATCTTCTAAGCCCTCAGGCTATCATAACCCAGTGAGTGAGCCTAACTGCCCTCTGAAACAGAGTGGCAAATGCTTTCACAGTCTAGAGGCAAGGAACTCCCAGATCAGAGGAGGATATCAACTAGAAAAACATCACCGAAAACCGTATAAAGGTTTTGAGATAAGACTTAGTGGTGATTTTCTTGCATGTAAAAAAAAATTGTTCTTTCTTAGATAGCAATAATACATTATTACTAATATTAATTTATACTTAAGACCTAACATTTTATGAGGAACAAAATGTGTAATGCATTTTTAACTGCTAAAAACATTGTTTGGCTATTGACATTTTAGTCAGGTTTTCCTGATTTTAAAAAGTACTCCGCTATGGTTTTCAATAGAGTAAAAGATATTAAAATCATATGTTTAATGCCCCCACCAAAGTATACCTGTTCTATATGGATCTCCTGTTCATGCTTCAGTTGCTGGTTCCCCTTCTTAGCTTGATTTAGTCCATCTTCCTGTTCAGTGCATTTATCCCACTGTTCACATTGCTTATTCTGGAGACTTTTCACTTTCTTGTTAAGTCTACTGACCTCAGCCTCTTGAATATTCTGCTGTTATTAAGTGATATTAATTAATAACACAGACAGAGCAACAGATGTATGTTTTACTTCTTGTTCATAGAAACCGTGTTCAGACATTCACAATTTAACCGATTTTAAAAGAAATTGAAATAAAAAACAGTAACTGGTTCTGCAAGTATTGTTCTTTAAGGTATGGTACATGTGTCCATTCTACTCTTGGGGTCAGCGTACCCAATACACGGCAGTTGGAAAGTTTTTCCCTAAGTGGTACCCATTAGATAGTTGAGCTGCCTCTGCTGCCATGTGCCAGTGTACTTAGGTATAAAAGACAGAGCTGCTCCAGCCCCCTCAGTTCCTTCCTGCAGACACTCTGAAGTAGAGGGGTATGAGGAATGGACATACAATGGTGTAACACGGAGCAACTGGGGAGACAGTTGCCCCCGGGTGCCATGCTAGAGGGGTGCCAATTTAGCAGCAGAGAGAAGGATGGCACTAGGAGACCTAGGACCCCATGGGTGCCGGCTGGACAGAATAGGGAAGGATATAGCTAGTAAACCATGGGTGCCAGCCACTTCCGCACCTGCAGGAAATTGAAACTGAGCGTGAAGTGCCTGGCAGGGGCAGCGCACAGAGCAGGGGTTTAGGCTGAGCATGTGCAGAATGCAGCTGGTGCGCAGGCCCCATCTGTGACTACAACCCCAACAATCCCCTTCGCCGCCAGTTGGTCTGAGACACCACCCATTGGGCTGCAGAATTCAGGTCCTCACCTGTAGCCTGCTCCCCGAGAAACAACAGCCACCAACTGGCCATAGGGCACATCAGTCTGGCTGGAAGTAGAATGGCCTCGTGTACTGGAGGGAGCCCCATGTAGCAGTGGGACAGGCAAGGGGGGGTCCAGCTGGGGATTGGGGGGTGCAAATTTTGCCTTTGCCCCCAGGCACATAACAATCTCGCTATGCCTCTGTGGACATATGCAACATATATCAAAGAATAACATTTACAGAACAAGTTAGTAACCATTTTCCTCCCTTTCAAGTCACTGGACATGTACACTTTACCGTTGGAGTCTCACAAGCCATAAAAAGAGGAGATGAAATCAGAGTCTATATCAGTAAACAATGAAGAACAAAGCATCCCACTTTAGCATAGTCTCTGGGGTCTTGAGCCACAGGAGAGTGAGAGGCAAATATGTGTACCCAGGACTAGGTTGCTGCTCTACAATGTCACCAATTGGACTATGTGTCAGAAAGACTTCTGAGGCAAACTGTAACTTCATCAAATAAGATGTGTCTCTGTGAAGCAGAGCAACATTAGCCAATTCATAGCATAACCCAGATTGTAATCCAGGAAGAAATTATTTCTGTGGACTGACTGACTCTTATTTTGTTGACACTGTTATGAACAGGTGGGAAGATTTACAAAAATGTCTAGTTCTGTCCAAGTAAAAGTCTAAGACTCTCCTAAGATTCAGGGTACAAAGATACCTCCAAGTTTATATGTGGCTTTGGGTAAAATACAGACAAATACATATTTCAGTTGATGTAAAAATACAAAATCAACCCCGGACAAGCCAGTCATCCAGGTAGAAGTAAACCTGAACTCCTAATCTTCAGAGCAATCCAACTACTGCTGCCATGACTTTGGTAAAGACCTGGGGAGCCCCTTACATTCTGAAAGGCAATAATGAAGTGGTAGGATATGTCTAGACTCCATGGTTCCGTCGACAGAGCCATGTAGATTAGTTTACTAGACATAGGAAAATGAAGCAGCGATTTAAATAATCGCCACTTCATTTACATCAAAATGGCTGCCATGCTGTGCCGATCAGCTGTTTGGTGGCACAACACGGTAGTCTGGATGTTCCACAGTTGACAAGGGAAGCCCTTGTCGACTGCCCCAGTAAACCTCATTCTACAAGGCATAACGAGGCGGTCGACAAGGGCTTCCTTGTCAACGGGGCATAATGGGGCTTCCCTTGTTGACCGCGGAGTGTCCAGACTATCATGCTGTGCCGCCAAACAGCTGATCGGCACAGCGTGGCAGCCATTTTGATGTAAATGAAGCGGCGATTATTTAAATCGCTGCTTCGTTTTCTGATGTCTAGAAACCTAATCTACATGGCTCCATTGCCATGTAGTCTAGACATACCCGTAATGATTTTGATTCACCAGAATTCAGTGGTGCTGTCTGTGAGCTAGAATGATTGACACATGGAAGTAGCAGCTTTATAGTCAAGTTAAGCATACCAGTCTTCAAAATCCAGGGAAGAGATAACAGAACAAAGTATGATCTTAAAAAAAAAAAGATGGTGACCATGCAAAACTTTTTCTTTAAGATCTTTCTTAGTTGACATGTGGTATAAAACTGGTCTGAATCCTCACCTCCACTTTCTGATTTTGGAATTAGGATATATTGGGAATAAATCCACTTTCCCTCTGAGGCCACATGGAGCTTCCTCTACAGGTTACTAAGTCAAAGAGTGACTGAACTTTTGGATAAGTTTCTCATGAGAGTGGTCCCTAAAGAAGGATGGGAGCAGAAGCAAACTAGAGAGCATATCCCCTTTCCACAGTTTTGAAGACCCGTCAAATTCAGGACCAACCACTCTGAAAATAAGGCAGATAGTTTGTAAAGTTGAGGGAGTTTCATTCTGGATAAATGAATACTGGTATGCTGAATTCAAATGGCCCATCAGAAGAGATATTCATGATTTTGAAAGTCCAGAGCTAGAAGTTAAGCAGCAGGAGTGTGACGGACCCGGCAGGGTCCGCACTAGCTGCGGGAGGGGGCTCCCCCCTGCCCAGGGAAGCGGCGGCCACGGGAGGCGGCGGCGCTGAGTCTGACCGGCGGGGACTCAGGCGCCGGGCAGTGCGGGCGAACACGCACCGCGGGAGGCGGGGGCAGGGCCAAGCCGCAGAGCAGCGTCCAGCCAGGGTGCCACAGCTCGCCCAGAGGGGCGGAGTCCAGCGGGTGCCACAAGGGAGGCGTGGTAAGGAAGGCGCCGGGGGGGCAGGGTTAAAGGCCCTGATGTCAATCCCCGGGGACTTTAAACGCAGCGGCCAGACGCCTAGAGAGGGGGAAGCCAGACCGAGTCCACCCTGGCGTCCAGAGGCGCCAAGCCGCTGGGCCCCTGCAACAACAGGAAGGACAGCGTCGGCAGCTGGAGGGCCACGTTGGGATGGACCCGACGCCTCCAACGGGGTGAGTGACCCGGGACATGCTCGGCTGGGGGAGTGGAAGCAGCCCGGGGCGGGGCCATTCTGGCGCCTGTGGGCAGACGAATTTAGGGCACCGGCCCCGTCTGCCGTGGAGGGCTGCCCTTAGGCACCACACTCCACTTAGGGCCCCGGGCTGGGACCTGGAGGAGAGTGTGGGCCCGGGTCCCCCACTCCCCTCACACCCAATCCCGAAGCAAACCACCCCCCCTGAAACCACAAAAGCCACGCGCCGAGGGTACTGCAAGGCCAGGGTCGCAACCCAACCCTGCGGATGCACGCCCGGTGAGGGCAAGACTAAGGGCAGAGACCCCAGGGCCCGCTTTCCATCCAGACCCCTCCCAGCCGCCCGGGAAAGGGGCGGGACGTGGCAGTGGCTCCACTGAACCCCCTCCCCCCCCCGCTGCTTAGGGCAGGAGGGTGATCTCACCCAGCGTTCGCACCACTTACAGGCCTGGATAGGGCCGATTAGGACGAACTTGAGGCGGAAGGTTTGCGGAGCCCCCCCCCCCTCCCCAGGACAGTGGGGGGGAGGGGATCACTGCTCGCACCCGGGACCCCGCCACAAGGAGAAAGAGGTCTATGCCTATAACCCCTAAGATTCTTTTCTGACAGGTCCTGCTTATGCTGAAACCAACAATGAACTGTAAGCTGGCTAGAAAGAAGGCTAGATAGTCGGGCTCAATGTGTAGTGATCAACAGCTTGATGTCTGGTTGGAAGTTGGTTTCAAGCTTGGTTCTAGGGCCAGTTTTGTTCAATATCTTTATTAATGACATGGATGAGGGGATGGATTGTACCCTCAGCAAGTATGCAGATGACATTAGGCTTAGGGGTAGAGGTAGATATACTGTAGGGTATGAATAGTATTCAGAGTTACCTAGAAAATTGGAGGATTGGGCCAAAAGAAATCCAATGATGTATAAGTAGGACAAATGCAGAGTCCTGAATTTGGGATAGAAGAATCCCTAGCACTGCTACAGGCTGGGGACTGACTGGCTAAGCAGCACTTCTGCAGAATAGGATGAGAAGCTGGATATGAGTCAGCGGTATGCCCTTGTAGACAAGAAGGCTAACAACATTTTTGACTGCATTAGTAGGAGCATTACCAGAAGATCTAGGGAAATGATTATTCCCACATCTGAAGTACTGCGTCCAATTCTGCCCCTTCCCACTATTACAGAAAGGATGTGAACACACCGGAGACAGTCCAGCAGAGGGCAACAAAAATGATGAGGGGGCTGGAGCACATGACTTATGAGGAGAGGTTGAGGGATTTGAGCGTATTTAGTCTACAGAAGAGAAGAGTGATGGGGGATTTGATAGCAGTCTTCACCTACCTGAAGACAGGTTCCAACGACGATGGAGAGAAGCTGGTCTCAATGGTGACAGATGACAGAATGAGGAGCAATGATCTCAATTTGCTGTGTGCGAGGGGTACTGCTCGATCATACTCCAGGCCCTCGTGGACCACCGTGGCTGCTTCCTGGACATTTATACGGTCTGGTCCGGCAGGGCACACGACTCCCACATCCTCCGGAACTTCGGCCTGTTTTGCAGGCTGGAGGTGGGCATTTACTTCCCCCAGCTGAAGTTTACTGTCAGGGATGTGCCTATGCCCATCTGTGTCATCAGGGACGTGGCCTACCCCCTGCTGCCCTGGCTAATGCAGCCCTACATAGGGCGGCTGGACCAGAACCGGGCCCGGTTCAATGACCACCTCAATCAGGCCCACAATCAAGTGGAGTGCGCCTTCGGTTGCTTGAAAGCCCGCTTCCGGTGTTTGCTCACCCATCTTGAGATGGGTGAGCAGAATGCCACGGAGGTAGTGGCCACATGCTGCGTGCTCCACAATCTTGTGGAGCAGAGTGGGGAGGCCTTCCTCCCCGCATGGATGGCAGCCGAGGGCCAGGCCTACAAACAGCCCCGCACAGCTGCCATCTGCCAGGCGCACCAGGATGGGGTGCGCATCCGTGAGGCCCTGAAGGAGATGTTCTCCCAGGCCCCATATTAGGGCCGCCTCGGTCTCCCTTTACAACTCCCTCCCATCCCCTATCCTTCCCCCTCCCCTCCCCTCCCCTCTCCTTACCTTCCAATAAACACCAAACACAGTTTTTCTTGAACATAAAAACTTGTCTTTGTTTTATTTACAATGGGGAGAGAGGAGAACTTGAACTGGGAGGGGGAGGAGACCTTCAACTGGGAGGGGGAGGAGCTACTCCTGGGAGGGGTGGCCCTGCGACCGCTCCTGCAGGAGTAGACCTGCACATGGGGGCAGGCTGCGTCGGGGCAGGCTGCATGGGGTTGTGGTCAGGAGGGGCAGGGGCAGGGGCCAGAGCAGGAGGGGCCATTGCAGGAGGGACAGGGGCAGAAGCAGGAGGAGCCATTGCAGGAGGGGGCAGGGGCAGTGCTAGGGGATGGATGGCAGGTGCATGGGGCAAGGCCATGTCATAATGGATGGCATGGCCAATGTGTGCAGTGCAGGTGGCGATTTAATCTGCCATGTGGATGCATTGGGCCTGGAAGGAGCCCCAGGCCTCCTGGCGCCACTGCACATCCGCCTCCATGCGCCGTGTGATGGCTGCCTCAATGCGCTCGACGGCCTGCACGTGGTGCTGAAGGAGCTGGTCCCGGTGGTGGAGCCGCCGCCGTGGTGATTGGCCAGCTGCTGCTGTTGCTGCTGCTGCAGGGCTAGAGGGTCCCCGGCTTGTGCTTGGTCCCGCTGCAGGGAACAGAAGAAAGGATGGTTCAGTCAGGCAGCCCAGCCACTGTCCCCACACCTCATGCCCTCCACCCCTGAGCCCAGGTGACCCCACAATAGTGTGGCTTGAGCCCACTCTGTTACCCCCTTCTCCCCGTGTTGTATGTTTGCATGCTTGGAGGAGGGTCTGTGTCCTGGCCCCTTGTAGGGTGGGAGGATGCTTGTATTGTGTTAACCTGTGAAACTCCCTGCTGGTGGAGGCTGTGAGGCTTTGGGCCAATCAATGGTGTTTGACAGGGAGCGAGATGAATCCCCACACAGTGCCTGGGAGCACATCTGGCAGACGAGGTCTGGGCTCTGAGATCCCCATCTCGTGGGATGTCTCCTGGATGGAGAGTGACTGGGGAGTGTACTATCATTGCAGCAAAACTCAGGCGGCCCTAGGGCCAGCCCGAGCGCTTCCCCTCTCCCGCTCCCCCTAGCCCTCACACGCGTAGCCCAGGGACATGTGTGGCCGCAGTGGGGACTTCCCTTGGGGGGCCAGCCAAGGCACCGGGAGCAGGTGAGGGGCTCAGTGGGGGCCACGCTAACGGGGCTGTGACGCTGCGGTTTTCCCAGGAGCAGCTGGCTGTGCCTCACAGCCAGGCAGGGACAGTGTGCTGTTCTGTGTGCTGCACCCTTGCAGAGGTGCGGGCTCTGGCCTGAGCCCCTGGGGCCCTGGCTGGTTCCAGCTGGCATCCAACCTTCCCCCCGGTCCCGCTGGATGTGTGTGAGCAACACGGTCACAGGAGTACCCTGGAGCTGCCTGCTGCGGCCACATGGTTGCACGTGCTGCATACTGCCTAATGCTACACAGCCCGTGCAGCTCACGTGGCCTGAGTGATGTGCTCTCCCCCTCCCCCTTCCGGGCACCTGGCTCCCCCTCCCCCGCCCGCCCTTGTGAGTGCAAAGTGCAACACTCACCGGTGGATCCTTCCCCGGCCTCCAAGGACGCACGGGAGACGTCGGGGCTGCCGGACGGTGTCTGCAGGATGGTGGTGCTGGCTCCTGCCTCGTGACAGGAGAAGGGCTCCTGCCTCGTGACCTCAGCAGCCTGCGTCTGCTTTATAGGGACTCGGGTTACCAGGAAGCCCAGGAGCTGACTGTGGCTATGGAGTCTCCAAACGGCCACTAGGTGTTTTTTCCGTTTAGCCTGCTTTTCCGCAAAACGTCTTAGCTGCCTGTCTACACTGCCCTTCTTGTGCAAAATCATTTCTGCAAGAGGGCTTTTTCCTGAACGGGAGCGTCAAAGCATTTGTGCAAGAAGTACTGATTTCAGACAGTAGAACGTCAGTGCTCTTGCACAAAATCAAGCGGCCAGTGTAGACAGCTGGCAAGTTTTTGCACAAAAGCAGTTGCGTTTGCGCAAAATCTTGCCAGTCTAGACGCACTCATAGTGGGGAGACCATCAATAGGCCAGGTCCTCTCTGAAAGTTTTGTATTTTTTCCTCAGTATGGTCAAGACAGAACAGTGCTAAAACTGGAAATGCACCTTTCATTGATGCTGCAGCACAGATCAAGATGGCTTTGACAGTTGCCTTAGCACCACCTACATTAGTAGGAATTTCAACCTAGCCTCTCCCTCATTCTTCACCCTAGACTTGAGCTCCCTGCAAATCTGGCACTGGGTCTTTACATTTGAATCCCCCAAGCACTTCAGGCAGATTTTGTGGTGGTCATTCTCTAGCATAGGCCTTGAGCCAGAAACTCACAGCTTGAAGTCTGATGACCATGACATAACTCAGTGCTATGAATAGAAATCCTCCCCCTCAAATGGAGAAAACAAGTTTAATTTTGTTTGAACACAACTGAAATTTACTAATTATGTTAACTAACCTGAAGATTAGACTGACCACACAACGCACACGAACACACACACACGCAAACACATACATACAGCCTTTACAAAGGCTGAGCACGGGAACTATTCTGTGAGTGGTAAGAAGCTGAGGGGGATTACAAGCTTTGTCTTTTATATCTGCATGCAGGTATGTGGCAGCAGGGGGAGCTTGGGCTGTCCAATGGGTATCACTGAAGGAAAAGGTTTCCAATGGCTATGTACGGGGTGTACTGAGTGTTGCACTTATTTAGAAGACATAAAGAAGTCGAGAATTTCAAATACTTTACACAGACAAAGAGACAAAAGAAAAAGAAAACAATGAATTCCCATTGCAGGGAGAGAACAATTACTAATGAAAATAACCCCCAGAACCCTGACGCGAGGAAGGAATAGCACTTTCACCCTTCAAGGATTGTCAGTATGTCAAAAGTACAATGGTAAAAGCACAAACTGTCCTAGAGCAAAGGAATACGATAATTTGGACCCTACTTCTTCTTTATGCAAAAGGATTCTAAGGAAAGCTCGGAGTTGAAGGTCTTTCCATGCACTAAAAAGGTCTCTCTCTGGAGTCTTGATTCCAAGTATGGGAAATTAAGTGTCTATACATATTCTCTTTTAAAAAAGATACAAAGGACAGTGGGAAAACAGATGCTCAGGTTTAATGTTGATGAGCACAAAAAAAATGTTGATGAACACAATATTTACACAGAGATAAGTAAAACAGATGAAGCCTATAAAAAATTGAACAGAGGTAACAAATCTAGCTCGTCTGAACTAAACCAGAGGAAAGTGGCTAGTTTCTTTCTAAATGGTGGCCAGAGTGGGGGAGACCCCCCTCCACAGAAATGCTAATAATTATGTTGTTATATGGATATACTCTGAAAGAAAATAAAGTGGGACTGCATTATTAACCTGAGTATACAAGGTTGGCATCCAGTCAAGTAGGACCAGATGGATAAAATTAATTGATGCCACAGACTTTTAGTACTTCACCAATATAACACAACTAGCCAATTAGCCCATCATAAGACGGGATTTTCAGGTCTTCTCTCCTGAGCTCTCTCACTCTATCTCGCTCTCTCTCTCCTCCTCCTGCCTCCCTCACTTTCTCTCAGATCTCTTCTCCCCCTCCTGTCTCTCACTCTCCCTTTCTCTTCTCCTCCTCCTCCTGCCTCTCTCTCCCCTCTGTCTCTCCCTACCCCCCTTCCCCTTCCCTCCCACCATGGCACTTCGCTGAGTGCTGCCTGCTTAGCCAGGTTGCCGCGAGGGAGGGGGGCGGGGCGGTGATGTACACGGCCAGGAGGTGGGGCTGTGTACATCACTGCCCTCCGTTCCTCTCCCACCCCGAGGGAGCCCAAACGGCCCCTTGCACTGCTGACTCCCTCAGCGGTCTGACTGAGGGGCACAGCACTCAGCTGAGAGCCACAGCGGGAGGGAAAGGGGGGCGGTGACATACATAGACCCACCCCCTGGCTGTGTACATCACCACTCCACCCCCATCCCCTCCCTCCGTGGTGGCTCAGCTGAGTGTTGTGCTCTCATCCGGGCCACTGCAGGGGAGGAAGGGTGGAGCGGTGACGTACACTGCCAGGGGGTGGGGCTATCTATGTCACTCCCCCCCCTTTCCCTCTCCTGCGGCAGCCCAGCTCAGGGGTGCACCACTCAGCGCCTCGGCGGGAGGAGGAAGGGGTGGCAGTGACGTACACAAGGACTCCACACAAGGACTCCAGCTGCAGTCAGTGGCTGCACCTCCCCCCCCGCACCAGGTCTGCTTCCCGCCCCCCTCCTCCCATCCAGCCCCACGGCCCCTGATTCCCCCCCAGCTCTGCTTTCCACCCTCTCTTCCTGACAGCCAGCCCCACGGCCCCCCAGACACACCCCCGCCAGCGCTGCTTCCCTCCCCCCTTCCTCCGGGCCCCCGCATCCTCCCCTCCAGTCCCACAGCCCCAGATGGCCCGGTGGGGGAGCAAGCAGTGGCAAGCGGCCGTTTGGGGTCCGTGCTCCCCTCGCGTAGGGAGCATGGACCCCAAACGGTCACTTGCAGCCTCAGGCCCAGCTGAGCAGTGCTCCCGCTAAGGCCAGCTGAGAAGTTCTCAGCTGGGCCCCGGCGGGGGAGCAAGTGGCAGCAAGCAGCCCTTTGGAGTCCGCGCTCACCACGCGTGGGGACCCCAAAGGGCCACTTGCTCCCCCACCAGGGCCCAGCTGAGAGGCGCAGTGCTCGGCCGAACTGCCACCGAGGGAGAGGAAGGGGGGCGTGGTGCTGATGTACATGGCCACGGGGTGTGACCGTGTACGTCAGTGTTACAGACTCACAGACAATGGGCTACTATATATATATGATGCCACACAGTGCAAAAGAATGGGCAATCGCTGGCATTTCAACAAAAAGAAATGATACTTTCACATTTAAACCATGAGGTCAGACATCTGCACCCGTACATACTCCCACAGGAGCCACAGGGCTCTTCATTGTTTTTGCAGATTCAGTCAAACATGGGTACCCCTCTGATACTTTCAACATTAACTGTATTATTGTACAGAGAGGTAGGATTTTTTTAAATGTTCCAAATACTTTTTTCTCAAATGTGCACAAATATGTGACCCTCAGCAAAGATTGCTTTAATTTTTAAATGGCAATGGTAATATTTTCTGAGAGAACTCACATATTAGCACATACAAAGTGGATGTGATGGAGCAAATTCAGGGTTTTGTGTGTGCAATTGGCATAAGTACGGTTTTTTGGGGGTTTTGGGGGGATTTTTTTTGGCGGAAGCACCTATTACATTAGAAGTTTTGGCAATATACCTCAAGTTTCAAAGCCTATATTTTACTGCTGATGTAAACCCCTCTGGAAAGGCGAACTAAAGCATCACTAGTTTAACAGCATAATTCAGTTGAAGAGTTCTGCTGACAAAACAAACCGTTGAACAATAGTTCAAGACAATAGAATTTGAGATTAAATTACAACTTGGCTATTCAGTCTGGTAGCAAGAATAGTTACAGTATATAAAACAGGCAGAAAGCAGTTAGTTCAAAATTTCACATAAAGTTTAGATCAACATTACATAAGTATCTTATAAAAGGCTGACTCTACAGACTGCAGAAGGAAAAGGTCTGTCAAAAACGGGAAAGCCTCAAAACGACTATGCATCAGCATAACAGAATACCTCAGATTGCACCTGACTGATTAAGATATTTCCTGGGGTAAATTTTCAAAGTCGCAAATGGCCATTAGGTGCCTTACTGACTTGTAATGGGAGTTAGGTGCTTAACTATGTGTGACACCATCGTTGCATATTTTTTAAATTTAAATACATGTGGTTTCTTAGTTCAATAACTCTTATGTTTGGTGTTTTAATAGCCATTACAATGCCAGCTTTTAAATACTGTAGTTGCTAGCATTACAGAACAGTGAATTTTTATAGGAGAATATAGTACTATTATTCCATCCTAGCAGTAATGTTGTTATGGTTGGGAATGAACTTCAACGGTAAGCCCTTCTTTTCAGATGCTTGTAACTTGTTGACAAAAATAATGTTTGGACTGACATTTGTCATGTTTTCAATTCTATACACAGACCATTTATGTGGAAAGTTTAATAAAATTTAGGCCATGGACTCAAGCTGAAAGAGTGCTAATTGCCTTTCCCTTTAAAACAGCCCTGGAAGAAGCCCATCTGGACTTCATGCATTACAATTTTAAAGACTGAAAGCTCTGTGCAATATAGTGCACTGCCTCACACACATTTGAAATTTGATCTTCACTATTCATTTGAACAAAAATAGCACACTTAAAATGTGCCTTTAAAAAGCGCTAAAAGGAAATTAGTCTTTTTTTTCAAATTTACATTTATACAGTGTTAATACAGAGATTTTACAAGCCAAAAAAATCAGAAAAGGGAAGGGGTTACTTCCCCAGAGCCTCTTATAATTAATGATAGTATTGAAGGGAATCCATAGAATTGCTAGTAGTATTAAAGCTGTTAGGTGACACATGTACATTGCATTACCAAAGATAAAAGAAGATACAAACAGCATACCCCCTCTCAGTTTCTGCTTTTCAGTTTTCCAATTGATCATGAAACTGCTTGTCTTCTGTTCTAATGCTTAGTTTTCTATTAGTGTTAGTTTTAAATACTTAAATAGGATAAATAGGCTCAAATGTCACACACAAATATTAACAGTTTTTCTGTGAAACTTAATATAAACCATTGTTCTCCTGGTCTCTGTGGAATCTTCTTTGGACCAAAATATATGGGGCTTTTAGAAAGTTTCTAGCCTGACATTTAAAAAACCAGAACTTGTATTCAATTGTTTATTTTAAATCTAGCCCCCCTGGAAATGTATGCTTTGGATTCATGCAGTTACACTGTGGCTATGCCCATTTTGTAGAGTTTCTTTTCCTGCATACATGTCAACTCTACAACTACTGTGATTACCTCAATATTATAACTGAAACAAAGGTCTTCCAAGCTGCGAAACAGGCAGCAGTCCAAGGGAACCAAATCCGGTGAATAGGCTGGATGGAGATGCAGCTGAACACCATATTTGGTTGTTGTGGTCACTGAAACCTGGGATGTGCAGTGTTGCATTGTCCTGAAGAAGCAGCACTTCCTGAGTCATCTGTTAATGATGCTTGTTCTCTGGCTTTTGGCAAGCGTAGCAGTTCATTAGGATAGTACTCAGTGCTAATGCTCTTGCCTCTTGAGCATTAATCTATCCTTACCAGAATATCATTAAAAATCATGTTCATGACCTTAGGGTACATCTAAACTGCACGCATATTTCAAAATAAGCTATTTCAGAATAAAAACTCCAAAATAGCTTATTTCAAAATAGTACATCTACACTACAAATGTTCATTGAAATAGCACTGAGCTGTTTCAAAGCAGAGTGCCCACACTAATTGGAGCCTGAACCGCATTTAAAGCCCCTGGAAGCACTTCAGGCAGGGCATCAGGACAGCTCACTTCCTGGAGATGCTACCTGAGGCTATCTGAGGCTCATGCTTAAAAGGACCTCCCTATACAGCCATGTATCAGGATCCTCCCCTTTGCCTACCTCCTTGAGGCACAGCAAAGCCTTTTCACTGCCTGCTCTGGTGGCCCTTGCAGACACCACAGCACTGCAGCCATGGAACCAGACCTGCCTCCGGACACTTGCCGGCTCTTAGACTTCATGCCACACCTCCTGGTGCAGTTACTGCATGCTACTCTCATGGCCCTTCAGAAACAGGACCCACAGCTCATTGCGGGGCACCCACCTCACTTCTCTCCAGGAGCTGCTCATACAGCATGACCCCTTTTATCCTCCCCCACACACTTTTCCCCGCTGCTTCTGGCAACTGGACACCAGTTCCAGCTGGTGGGATTGTACCATCCTGGAGTGTTGGGACAACCAGCAGTGGCTCCAGAATTTCCTCATGAGGAAGGACATCTTCCTGGAGCTGTGTGAGTGGCGATGAGACACCCACATGCCACTCGCCATCCCCCTCCAGAAGCAGGTTCCATCACCCTCTGTAAGCTCGCCATACCGGACAGCTATTGCTCCGAGGGGAACCAGTGCAGCATGAGGCGATTGACTGTCGGGGCTGGGGTCATTCAGGTATGGCTCTCTTGTGTTATTGTCCCATTTCCCTAGGAAAGGGGTGGGAGGCTCCCTCCCTGGAAGGTTTTTCAGTCCCATCTTCACAAAGCCCTGCCAGGGCATGGGGCAAGTTGGAAGTTGCTCCTGGGGTGGGAGGATTGGGCTTGGGGACCTCCCGAGGTGCCTGGCAACTCTGTGATTCCCTGTTTGTCTCCTTCTACAGCTGGCGAGGGCCATCAACACCATCCTGTGGCACAGGATCATCATTCTGGGTGACACAGACACCATCATCATCGGCTTTGTGGCCATGGGCTTCCCTACAAGGGGCCTGTGCATTGCTCATCTGTGTCTAGTTGGTTTGCTGATTCTTAGTTGGCATTCCTCTTTCTCTCCCACTCAGGGTATGTCTACACTACCCCGCTAGTTCGAACTAGCGGGGGTAATGTAGTCATCCGCAGTTGCAAATGAAGCCCGGGATTTGAATTTCCCGGGCTTCATTTGCATGAAGCCGGCCTGCGCCATTTTTAAATGCCGACTAGTTCGGACCCCGTGCCGCGCGGCTACACGCGGCACGGACTAGCTAGTTCAGATTAGGCTTCTAATCCGAACTAGCTAGTCCGTGCCGCGTGTAGCCGCGCAGCACGGGGTCCAAACTAGCCGGCATTTAAAAATGGCGCCGGCCAGCTTCATGCAAATGAAGCCCGGGAAATTCAAATCCCGGGCTTCATTTGCAACTGCGGATGACTACATTGCCCCCACTAGTTCAAACTAGCGGGGTAGTGTAGACATACCTTCAGAGAGTTAAGTAAATGAGGCTATGTCTAGACTACATGGCTCCGTCGACAGAGCCATGTAAAATAGTTTACTTGGGATAGTCAAAGAAGTGGGGATTTAAATAATCCCGCTTAATTAAAATAAAAATGGCCACCGTGCTGTGCTGAAGATCAGCTGATCTAGATGCGGAGCAGTTGACAAAGGAAGCCTTTGTTGACCGCTCTGGTATGCCTCGTGAAATCCCCACTTCTTTGATTATGCCGAGTAAACTATTTTACATGGCTCCGTCGACGGAGCCATGTAGTCTAGATGTACCCTGAGTGAGAGGGAAAGAGGAATGCCAACTAGGAATCAGCAAACTAGACTAATGTAAGAATGAAAGAAAACAGTGAACCAGAATTTGAAAACCACTTGAACCTTTTTAGCAAGTTTTAGCAAAATTCATTTAGCTTTTTTTATGTAAACTTCATTTACCACCACTGCTTTCAAATTTCAGCTAGGAAAAGCAGAAGAGCTAGTCCCTCTTTCAATTAAGTGCACAAAACATTTATGAATGGTGCCACATTGACAACCATGCAGACTGAAGTTTTATTTATCCACAGAACAAGTACAGAATGAATAGCAGCAATTCATATATCTCACCACTGGTTTGTCTCATACTTAAACTGAAGAGAATACTTTTGTGACTGAGACGATACAATAAATACAGCATCTATGCACATCCCTTTCTTGGCTTTCTGGTAATATTGCCTAAAAGAGTATGAATTATGGTGGAGGTGGTTTTTGTGAACAGGATTAATGCTACATATCACGTAGGCAACTCAACAGCTATCAGAAAATAACAACCTTTAAAATGTTAACCCAGGCTGGATTCAAACAGGTACCTTGGTACCTGCAGCAACTTAAAGAATAACAAAACATGTTAGATGGTAGCATGAGCTTTTCATGGTTGTGCCCACGAAAGCCCATTATACTATCTACCTGTTTTGATAATCTTTAAAATGCTGCAAGACTATTTACTTTTTTAAAGTTTTTCCAGTTACAGACTAACTTGTCTATCCTGCTGAAGCTATTAAACTATAAGTTGTTCCTTTTTATTTCAAATATATATAAAAAACATTTTACATTGTTCCCATCGAAGTATATATTATAGCCACAGCTGGAAACCACATCGATAGTTAAGTTTGAATAATACTTTTCATTTTAAATGCCTGCTTTAATTAGCACTTTGCCAAACTTCAGTAATTGATACTAAAATTGTCCATGACCAGACCTGTCAATAGGTGGTGAAAGAGACAGCAATAGGACATGTTTACATCTTTAATAGTTTTTGTTGCCCTTCTCTGGATTTTCTCCAATTAGTCCATATTTTTCCTGAAATACGGCACCCAGAACTGAATACAGAACTCCAGATGATGCCTAATCATCGCAGCGTATAGCAGAAGAATTACTTCTCATGTCTTGTTTACAACACTCCTGCTAGTACATTCCAGAATGAGGTTTGCTTGTTTGCAATGGTGTTACATTGTTGACTCAATTAGCTAATGATCCACTCTAACCGCCAGATCTCTTTTGGCAGTACTCCTGTCTTGGCATCATTTCCCATTATGTATGTGTGCAACTAATTGCTCCTTCCTAAGGGAATTACATTATATTTGTCCTTATTGAATTTCATCCTATTTACTTCAGACCATTTTTCTAGTTTGGTCAGATTATTTTGAATTTTCATCCTTTCCTCCAAAGCTCTTGCAACCCTCCCAATTTGGTTTCATCTGCAAACTTTATAAGTGTACCCTCTATGACATTACTTAAATCCCTGATGAATACATTGAACAGGACTGGACCCAGAACTGGTCACTGTGGGACTCCCCTTGATATGACCTTCCAACCTGACTGTGAACCACTAAAAACTATGCTCTGGGGATGCTTTTCCAACGAGTAATGCACCCACCTTATAGTAGTTCCATCTGGGTTTTATTTCTTTAGTTTGTTGATGAAAGAGTCAAGCAAGACAGTATCAAAAGCCTTATTAAATCAAGATATCCCAGAACTACCACTTCCCCCTATCCATAAGGTTTGTTATCCTGTCAAATAAACCAACCTAATAATTTTAACATGATTTGTTCTTGACAAATCAATGCTGACACTTATTTTCTTACCTTCTAGGTGCCCACAAATTGAATCCTTATTTGCTCTGTTATCTGTCCGAGTACTGAAGTTAAGCCAACTGGTCTGTAATTCCCTGGGTTGCCCTTATTTTCCTTTTTTATAGATTAGCACTATATTGTCCTTTTCCAGTCCTCTGGAATCTCTCCAACTTTCATGACTTTTCAGAGATAATCACTAATGGCTCAGATATCTCTTCTGTCTCTTTGAGTATTCTAGGGTATATTTCATCAGCCCATAGGGACTTAAAGACATCCAACTTGTCTAAGTAATTTTAACTCATTCTTTCCCAAATATAGTCTCTGATCCTATTTCATTTTGACTAATATTACCTATGTTAGATGTCCAATCACTAACTTTTTTGGTGGAAACTGAAACAAAAAATCAATTTAGCACTTCTGCTATTTCCAGATTTTTTTTGTATTATTGTGCCCCCTTCTCCCCCCCCCATTGAGTTTTGGGCTTACCTTGTCTTGGTCCTCCTCTTGCTTCTAACATGCTTAGCCTTGTTCAAGTTTGTTAGTTAACTTCAACGAATGATCCACCTGCATTGAGTATGATCTTCCCCACCCCTCACCCACAACTCCCATATGCCAACTGCATTAAGCATTGTCCATGCTTTCATAGCACCCTGAGTATGCTTCAACCCATGGCTGCTGGATTTTTATTTATTTATTTATTTGCAGCTGATAATGGCAGATGGGGGTTGCTGTGGCAAGCAGCAACACTGTGATAAGGAATATTGTCTATCCTGTTCTTTCAATGCTTCTCCTTTTTGGCACCCATGTAGTATGAAGGAGGATGAAGAAGCTGTTTCTTATGAATAGAAAGAGGTGAGAAATAGAGGGAAGGACATGTCAAGCAAACAGTGAACATATCAAGCAACCAATAGAAAATCATTTTTCTAATGAGTTTTCAAAAATTATAGATTTTAATTTACTAACACAGAAGGTAATGTACTTAACTCTAATTTGGACTTTGTTATTAAGTTGAATTAATCACTGGACTGGAATTCAGTGTTTGCTTAGGGACCAGTGATCATGACTTGTTTACATTCAATATAAGCAAACAGTGGATAGTCTGAAAGAAGTCATTGTTCTTCACAATAGCTTTTTTCCCAAAGTTGAGGAAAATGATGAATGAAATTGATTGGGATGAAAGATTTCAATTGAAATATGTCAATGAAAATTGGGAGTGCCTTAAAAAAAGTTTATGCAAAGGTCAAAGGGGTAGGAATCCACAATCATGAAAGAGGACAAATCTAATCCTGGTCTAATGGCAAAGCAAAGACAACAGTTAAAGGGGAGGAGGTAAAACAAAACCCAACAATACATAACAAAGTGAAAGGAAGTTATGAAGCTTATAAAATTGATAAGAGGAGCTAAAGATATCAGGGGAAAATCCTTAGCTAATGACAATAAAGAGCTTTTAATTTAACACCCATCAAGACCAAAAAAAAATCCTAGCAATGATATATGCTCGTTGCTAGATATAAGATGGTAAGATTGTTAACACTGGTGCAGAAAAGACAAAAGCACTTAATAAATATTTTTCTGATGAGGTTACTTTCCAGTCAATCAGTAACTGAGGAGGTAGTTAGAAAACATGTGCTAGGATAAACTTTGATAAATCAGCAAGCCCAGATAACTTGCAACCAAGAGCCCTAAATGAGTTGGCTGAGGAGATATCTGGCTAACTAATGTTACTTTTTAATATATATTGGCATACTGGTGAAATTTTAGAAGATGGAGAGAGTGCTAATGTTGTGCCAGTATTCAGGGGCATTATAGGTTAATTATAGGTCAGTTTATCTGACATCAATCCTATGCAAAATAATAAATTGAAATCCATATCAGCTTTTCCATTCAGAATTCAAGGACAGGAATATAATTAATGTCAGTCAATATGGCTTTTATAGAAAATATGTCTTGTAAAACAAACCTGATTTCATTAATTTGTAAGTTTACAAGCTGGTTGACAAAAGTAAGTGCACAGATGTAATATACTCAAATGTTTGTAAGGTATTTGACTTAGTACCATATGACATTCTTATTAAAAACTTAATACGATATATCAATAGAGTACATGTTAAATAGATAAGAATTGGCTAACAGATCTCAAAAGTAGTCACCAATGAGGAATCATCACTAAATGGATGCGTCTCTAGTGGGATTTCCAATGGAATTAGTACTAGTCCTGATGTTGTTTAATAATTTTGTCAATGGTTTGGAAGTGCATATAAAAATCACGGCTAATCAAATGCACAGATGACACAAAGATTGGAGGAATGGTAAATAATCATGGGAACACAGCAGTCACAGGCATATTTGGAATGCTAGGTATACTGGGACCACTCTAACAGGATACAAATTAAATACATACACTTAATATAGTCAAATGCAAAATTATTATCTATAATACAGACCATACCTACAAAATTGAGATCCCATTCTGTAAAGTAGCAACTCTGAAAAGGATTCAGGGCAAGCAAGTCAAGATGAGCTGTCAATGTGATGCTGTGGCAAAAAGCAGATCCATGGCTGTATAAACTGGGGATTAATGAGTATGAGGAAGTTGACTTTATTGGTACATGGCATTAGTGAGACTGACACTAAAATAATATGCCAGTTTTGGTGTCCACATTTACAAAAAGAGACATGCAAATTATTTGAAGGCTGGAAAATCCCTCAGTGAGAGATTTAAGAGTTTCATTTGTTTAGATTTGTAAGTGATTAGGAGCATATATATTATATTAGGAGCACATATGTATTAGTACAGCACCTAATAACAAGTGAAGTTCACATGTTGACTTTGGCTTTCAGGTGCTATTACAGTATAATAGATCATTTTAATCATATTTTAAAAAACCATGCAAACAAGCTAAACTAAAATTGTTTTATAAATACATAAATAATATAAAATCTATATAAAACATAAGATTTTTCAGAAGACAATAATCTTTTCTGTTAGTATTTAATTAAATTGTGATAGGACATATATTGTACTTTGAAGAAAATATCCAGTTACTTTCCTAGCAAACATTACATTGGAGTAAAATGTAACCATTACCTGAATAATAACTTTTGATGTAACAACTATCAAAATATGTAACTGCTTGCAGCTTCATCTTTCATCACTTTCTGTTGAGTCAAGAATGATGCTGGAGCTGGGTGAATATGAATATGACATTATCCGGTTCTTCCAGAAGAAGGATAGGAGACACTGGATGCAGTTTCATTAGACTCCAAATTTCTTACTAGCTCTCTGGGAGAACCTGGCAGATAAAAGTGCATAGTGCAGGTAATCCCAGGATCATTTCAATATCTATTGAGGACTTCCATCAGCCCACCTTTTTTCATCTTTAGAGCCCTGCATGGATACAAGATTTGTATCCTCATCTGTATCCACAAAAATGAGCCTCAGATAGTCACATCCACACTCGCAGATGAGGACACCCATGGATTTGCAGGGCTTTATTCATCCTGGTCCCCAGACAACCCACCCATAACACCTTACCATTCCCTCATCCTCAAATGAGGATTAATGTAGAATATAAAGGAGGTGAAACTGGCTCCCTGCCATGCCACTCACAGGAGCCCTGAATGTTCCTTATTTTCACTCCTTTAAATCCATTACTAAACCATTTAACTTACCAGTGCTTCCCTTCCCTACAGAGTACCTACATCATACACCCACCACAAGGAGGCACCAATAATTATCTTGGCTGCCTCCAATGCATATCCAGCCACATTCCTAGACATCTCCTAAATCCCCCTTTAATATTGAACAAAATGTATCAGCCCCCAAATCTGATAAATGAGCCCCATCCTCCCTAAATAATTTTGGTGCCCCACATACTAAATGGGAGTGTAAAATGCCTAATCTCCACTTCCCTATTAACCTATGTCCTACACTTTTCAACCTGAAGGAGCATCATGGCTCCCCACCACAATTTGTGTTGCAGCATATTCAACCATACAATTTTTATTCCTGGGAAAAGTTCCAAGATCTGCCCTAAGTCCGTCTTATCTCTACGCATTAAAGCTATCCATGTACCTGTTCCCCAAAATTTTCCCCAGTTTGCTCTCACAGGTCCCCTCAGCCTACAAAAGGGGCATCAGCTGATCCCATAACATGCCCCTTCTTCTATGTCAGCTCAGGACTGCTTAATCATGAGCTGCCCATGCTGAGATATCCTGGAAGCCTTCTAATATGCCCTTCAAATAATATTGTGCCTGCAGTTTCACACCATCATGTTCCAGACCTGTCTTCCTGCATCTCAAATGAAAATACAGTGAAAAATCAACACTGGTCCTTAGATTGGACCTCATGTACATTGTGTATGCTCCCAAATTCCTGGAATTGCCCTAACCCTCATATCCAGCTGTCTCACCCCATTCCTGAATAAGTAGAAACCAAACTCATGGGTTGGGAGGGGAACCCTAGTCTCATCAGTCCCTATCTCACACTGTAATGAACTGGTATGTTGTGAGGGGATCCCCATCACTGTGTATAAAGAGGGTTTCAAACCTCCCCAGTCTTTTCAGCACATATGCCCTTAAAGCCTCCACGAGGGGAGACCTCAGGCCCTTCACCTCCCTTGGGATTATGCATTCACCCCCATTTCTTTGAAGTGTATTCATTCTACTAGAATGAACATGATGATGCCCAATCCCAGAAAGCAACATCTGTTAGGAAACCTCTGTGAAAGGAATACCAAGTACATTCCGCATTTCAAAAGGGCAATACATGGCATCTATTTAGGTTTGATTCTGTTTTCAAACTACTGGCATATAAATGGGCAACTTCTACGAAACCCTTTTGGGTATGTCTACACTACCACCCTAATTCGAACTAGGGTGGTAATGTAGGCAACCGGAGTTGCAAATGAAGCCCGGGATTTGAATTTCCTGGGCTTCATTTGCATAAAGCTGGGCGCCGCCATTTTTAAATGTCTGCTAGTGCGGACTCTGTGCCGCGCAGCTACATGCGGCATGGACTAGGTAGTTCACGAGGAGTAACGGTAGTTCGGACTAGGAAGCCTAGTCTGAACTACCTAGTCCGTGCCGTGTGTAGCCGCACGGCACGGAGTCCGCATTAGCGGACATTTAAAAATGGTGGCGCCCGGCTTTATGCAAATGAAGCCCAGGAAATTCAAATCCCGGGCTTCATTTGCAACTCCGGTTGCCTACATTACCACCCTAGTTCAAACTAGGGTGGTAGTGTAGACATACCCTTTGAGCAAGGTGCTGAGCTCTTATGAGCCTGTCGGTCAGCCCAATGAAGCCATTAACATAGGCCAAGTATACGCTGCATAGAAGAGGCAGCACCATGTAAGATTTGTGTAGCTACATACCACAGTGAAAAGCAGTCTGCATCCACACTTTGGTAAGTAGCTCCACATGGCCATGAATGTCTCTGGCAGGTTGAAGGGGTGGTAAGAAAAGACTTTCCCTGATGATTCCCCCTGCCAGAGTTTCTGGCAGCACTCTATGGTGGGAAAAGGCTCATCGCACAGTGTACCTGTAAGCACATGCTTAACAGCTTGGATGGCTTGGGGGCAGGGTGGTCATTATCTTATCCTATCAAACTCATAGCATCAAAATTATGCTAGATTCTTTACATATAAGTGAGAAGACAACATGACTGCCCAGAAGAGTTTAGCATCTCTATATGAATTTAAGTAAGATTAATTTGTTTGATTAAATTCTAAACATGCTCCTGAGACTTCTTGTGAGTATATTTTCTTTAGCAGATCTTTGTCTTTTTTTTAACTATTTCTTAAGTTAGTTTAGTGCTTTTAGATAATGTGTTTACAGCCCCATAAATAGATGAGAGTGTTTTTTTCTTTTTCTTTTTTGTTTTTTAAATCATTCCTGTGCACACCTGCTGAGTTTAATTGCACTACAGCTGGTGCTGATTGTAAGTAGAGACGGGGAAAGGGGGTTTACTGACTGATTGGCTATCCTTACGTTCAGTTTTATTGTCTTTTTTCCCCTTTCAGTATTAGTCTTACAAGTTAAAAGGGACTGTGAGTCTGAGGGATTAGGGACCTCAACAGAGGTGGAATCTTATGATCTGTGAGCAGAATAAGATATGGTGTTTCCTGGATGAACACATCTGAAGAGAGCATATGTGCACCTCTAGAGCACGGTTGATGATTGTGACAGCCAAATTGCCACACTATGCAGCATTCAGGGGAATGAAAGGTTTATAGGTGAGATATTTAAAGAGGTCACCACGCCCAGAGCATGTGGGTCTGGAATGTATAAAATAGAAGATAGTGTAGCTGATAGGACTTGGATTACTGTGAGCAAAAAAAGAATAAAGAAGTCGTGGCCATTCAAAAGGGAAGGCAAGCCATGCAGTGAAACTGTGAAGCATGTTCTCAATTCTACAAGAGTCTAAAAGATTACAAAGGAGGGAGGGTTAAATATATATATATATATATATATATATATATATATATATATATATATATATATATACACAGCATCAAGGCATCAGGGAACAACCCCCTACTCATGAAAATAGTAGAAATGGACATGGAAAAGGGATAATTTGATAATTGTTGGGGACATACTTCTTTCAAACATAGACGTATGGGCAGCAGTTGGGACTCAGACATATTTTGCAAGGTGTCAAGAAAGGTGAAAGGACTTCATGGGTAGACACATTCCCAGAAGGAGCATAAGAAAGGCCCATAATTTTAGCTTATGTTGGAGACCACTAAGTACGCAGAAGCTCAAATAAAGCTTGGAGAACTGAGGAGGCAGATGGAGATATGATAGAGGACAAATGGTAAAACAGAAATTCAATATGTTTTTATAAAGGCCAGAGAAATTAGTGGCCTAATCATGTAACCATCATTCAGTAATGACAGATTAAAAGGAGGCTTTTGCCTCCATGAGGCTCACAGCATCAGAATGAAGGATCTTTCTTCTTTTAAATCAAGAGTATTAAATGGGAACTTCAGGTAAGCATGCCAGTACTAAGAGATAAACTAAATATTTGGACAAATGCTTGAATATTTGATCAGTGTGGCATAAGTTCCTATAATACAAGTGAAGTTCCTGAGTGATCAGAATGGCTTTAAAGTAAATTCCTGAATATTATATTTGGGATTTATAATATGTGATAATCTCACATGTGCATAAGGGCAAAGCTGGGCTATGGGTAATTGCTTGGACAATGTCATCATGGATGTAATGAATAATCTTTGATAACTAATTAATTTATTTAAATTTCTAAATTCTAACTTTTGAATTGTTGATGGAACTGCCAGACATTGCCACAATTCCATTGGTACATATGATTATTTGGCACACCAATAAAGATTTGTCTTTTAGGATATGTATCTCCATCTTCGTATCAAAGTCACCTACCAGGAATATTATAGACCAAGATTGTCCCTGTTAGAAGACTATCAATTAATTAGATTTATTATCTCTTGCAAATAGTACCATCTCATGTTCAATTCACTATTCATAATGATGAACTATCAACTAGCCATTTTTATTTTGCTTTCTGTCATTTCTTATTTTATTTACTATTTTGACTAATGAATTTATGATAGCTATCCAGGTTGTACTGCATCTTAAGAATAGAAACACACAGAAGAAAGAGAAATGTGGTCTAGATAACTGAGCACTTAAAATTACTTGTGTGTATTATTTCATATCTTTCTCAACATAGCATAAATTTGAACTTCTTAGCTAAAGTAAAAAATCTTGAGGACAATTATACGATCCTGTAAGCCACTTTTTCCCCTCCTAATCAAACTGCTCTAATATTATCTTGAAGTTCACTTTTCAAGGTTATATATATATATATATATATATATATATATATATTTCAACTTGCACATCACTTTCTATGATCAATGAATTCTAGGCACTTTGAGATCTAAATGTACTGTCTTCAAGGTTTTCCAGTTTTATCTTTTGGTTCCAACAGTAATATAATTCATATTCCAAGGGAAGAGGTGTCCCATATACAAAAAAATTCTATTTCATGGGAGGTCTGAAAAGTCCTATTCCATTCTAGAAGGGAATGTCCTTATGAATTCAATATGCTTTCTAATTAATATCAAAATATTGGCATCTCAAACTGATACACAGATGCATTTTTATCTGTTTTTTAACAATTTATTTTAATAGCAACTTGATTAAAGTGATCTCTTTTTTAAATGATTTTTGTAGTGGGATTATTTGAAAAATCAAGATAAAAATAAATAATTTATATTACTTATATTTTAAATAAAAAACTTTTCTTTTAAACAATTAAAAATGGAACACACAATGGGTGTATGATCTGTGATACTGCATTAGTTTGAGGGTGTGGATATAATGGAGATGAAAGAAAGATTTACTGTGCTTCTTAGTAATGAATAGCTGCAGAACTCTATGGGCCTTGAAAGGAACATCATAGATGAAGAATTTGGATGGAAATTCATTAAGGCTAAAATATATGCTGCTTAAGCCTGTTTAAAGCTTTTGGTCCAGATTGTGAAACTTTCATTTAGTTTTCATAGGCCTGGTTTATACTATCGTAGAAGGTCAAAATAAGATACGCAACTCCAGCTATGTTAATTATGTAGCAGGAGTCGACATATCTTAAATCACATTTCTGCCAGATATTTTTCTTTATATACATACAAGGATTGCGTAGCCTTTTTTTCCCCATAGCATTGCACTGGGAGTTTATGTTGAGGGATTATTAACAAAGGCCACTTAATCCTTATTTAAGTCACTGCTTTGCAAAGACAGTCTCCCATCCTTTAGTTATAATCTATGTTCTTGGTTCCTAGACATATTACCTTCCATCTGATTTTATTAAAATGTATGTTGTTAGATTATAACCATTTAACCAGGCAATTTCAGATCACTCTGTAACAACAGCCTATCGTTATTTGATATTCCACCCATCTTCAAATGTTAACACCAAAGATTTTATATCACTGCATAGATTTTTTGAGAAATATACTTAATAATATTGAGGCAAGAACCAATTGCTGGGAAATCCCACTAGAAACAACTCCACTCACTGATAACTCCCCATTAACAGCTACATTTTTAGATCTGTCAGTTAGCCAGTTTTTAATCTTGCTATTTCTTTATGTGTGCTCTGCTATTTCATTATAAAGCAAGGTTTTTAATCATAATCTCATATGGTTTTAAATCCAAGTATACTGTAGAACAGAGTAGTCTTTATCAAAGAGACCTGTAATCCTGTAAATAAACAAAAAAAAATAAGTTAATTTAACAAAACCTACCTTCCTATTTTAGCCTCTAATTTTTTTTATTGATAGTATTCTGAATTAAACTTTCAATTGTTTCATCCAGGTCTAATGTCAGGCTACCCTGTATATAGCTACCTGGGTCATCCTTTTGATTCTTTTTAAATATTGGATACACACTGGGACTTCTCCAATCCTTTGTTTTCCAAGTTTTCCAAGATTTGACAAATATTAACACAAGTGTTTCCAGAGTGCTCCTCCATTAGTTCCTTTAAGACTCTTGAGCATAAGCAGTCCAGATCTGTTGATTTGAAAACATATAGTTTAGCAGATGTTGCTTCACATCTTCTTTGGTTACATATAGTAAGCTTTCCATTCCATCAGTAATATCATATGGGATGGATATGTCCTGCTTTTTCAAAATACAGACTCAAAACATCTACTGAACATCTTTGCCTTTTCTACATCAATATTTATACTTTGGCCATCTGCATCTAGCAAATGTACATAACTAAGCCTGATTTATTGTTTTACTTATTTCTAGTTGTCATGGCTGGGTTGTTGGCAGCCAGACATATTAGCCAGAACCGGAGACTGTAGTGATAAGACAGGGGGCCAAGAACTTGCTCGATCAAGATACAAGATACAGTCAGAAGCAAGAAACAAATTGGCAAACAGAATGAGTCAGGAACCAGAATCAGGCTGGGCTAGATGGAGGAGAAAAATTGGAGATCAGAACCATAAGTCAGGCCAGGTGGGTAGACAAACTGGACATCAAGAACCACAAGTCAGATGCTAGGCATCAATCAGCTACCGGGAAATCAAGCCACAGGACCAGGAATCACAAAGCATACAAGCTACAGCAGAGCCCCATTGTTCACATAGGGTATGTCTAGGCTACAGCTTTTGTCGACGGTCCCATCAATCGCTCCCCCGCAGTTCAGGAACCCCAGGACAGGAAATCCAGCCATGACTGAGTCCAGATCTCGCAGGCGGATGACCCTCCACAGCAGGATTGAGTTGATAGCCCTCACAACCTGCAGAAGGAGACAAAGAAATACACAGAACAGAGAACGAGGGTATGTCTACACTAGCCCCCTAGTTCGAACTAGGGAGGCTAATATAGGCATTCAAAGTTGCAAATGAAGCCCGGGATTTAAATATCCCGAGCTTTATTTGCATCTCCCCATCCGGGCACCATTTTTAAATCCCCCTAGTCCGAACTAACTGCCCGCGGCTACACGTGACAGTCAAACATTAACTCGAACTAAGTCCTTAGTTCGAGTTAACTGTTACACCTCATTCCAGGAGGAGTAACAGTTAATTCAAACTAAGGACTTAGTTCAAGTTAACGTTTCACTGCCGCATGTAGCCGTGGGCAGTTAGTCCGGACTAGTGGCATTTAAAAATGGTGACCAGTTGGGAACATGCAAATAAAGTCCGGGATATCTAAATCCCGGGCTTCATTTGCAACTTTGAAAGCCTACATTAGCCTCTCTAGTTCGAACTGAAAGAGGGAGTGCCTGAGCCCTTGGGAGGTGCCTGCCCCTATCATCTCCTCCCCCCGTATCAAACACACCAGGAGCCACTCCATGTGAGGCCACCCTGCCCCCAGCAGCAGGGCTGTGTGAGGGCAGATGGCACAACCCCCTGGAGATGGAGCTTCCCCCTACCCTCATTGTTTAATCATTTTAGCATTAAACAATACATGTTTTAACTTTCTAGGACAGGGGTCTGTATTTTGAATAGAACATGTATGAATAATTTCATTTAACCAACAGGAATATACCAATATACCAATAGTAATAAAACATCTTTAGAATTTCTATATATAATATATTATAATTTCTCAATATGGAATTCACTATACTCACTGTGATGTAACTTAACATTGGATCTCATTATGATGACCAAGGAAATGTTAACTGCTGGTCTGGCAGATACCAGTGATTATAATGGATAATGGACAATAGACTTTCAGCAGCTTTCTGGGTCCCATTGAGCCTGCACCCCAATATGAGGCTCCACCTATGAGTGCCAGAGTGGCTGAATAGCCTACTGACCCTCCTTAAGACAACACTAGGAACAGGAAGCTATGGGTGTGTCTAGACTGCAGGGTTTTGTTGACAAAAGTGGCCTTTTGTCGACAAAACTATACCTGCATCTACACTACCACCACGTTATGTTGACAGTAAGTCGATAGAACACAGCAGTTTTATGAGGAATAATGTAATAGTTTTACCTCCTTTTACGAGGAATAACACCTTTGTCGACAGAGTTCTGTCGACAAAAGGTAAGTGTGGATGCAGGGAGCCAGTTCTGTTGACAAAAAAGGCCTCCAGGAAGAAGTTCTGGTGGAGAGTCTAGCCTTTACAGGTACAGCACCTCTGTGGTTCCTGGCTGCAGTCTCTTAAAAGCACAGCACCCAGACAAGCCTTGCTCTCCAGCAGCTAGCCAGAGCAGCTGTGCCAGCCAAGGCCCAACTTTAAAGCTTCCCTGGCCCTTCTCGGGACAGAGACAAGGACCCACCCAGGGCCTCCAAAAGGCGGGCACCAGCCTGGTCTGGCCCCGAAATAAAAAACCAGCTGGAGCTTTGGTCCCAGGAAGAAGCCCTGCAGGTCTTGCAAACACACCGCAGGAATTCGGATATTTGCAAGTGCCTGACCCAGGGACTGGCCACCAAAGGGCATCACCCCTGCACCATGGACCAAGTCAGGGCCAAGGTTAAGGAGCTGTGGCAGGGAAGACCAGAGTTCCCACTCTGGGGCAGCCACCGAGACCCGCCCTTACTATGAGGAGTTGGAGCAGATCCTGGGCAGTGGGAAAACTCAGAATCCATGCATGTGGTGGAATCCAGGTTACCCCACCACATTGTGGACTGACCCCTCCTGAGGGAGGAAGTCCAGGCAGGAGAGGTGGGAGAGCTGCACCAGGAGAAAGAGGAGGAGGAGGAGGCAGCTGAGACCCAGACCTCAGATGCCTCTCAGGTGTCCATGGACATTGGGGAGGGAACATCAGGTGAGTACTTTGAGGGGTCATCACACACGGGTGGGTTGGCAGTGCAGGGGGGCAGCTAACCCCATTGCCACTGTGGGACCCCTGTGAGGCTTTCCGGCCACTGCCCAACTCACACGCAGTGTCACATGGAACACCCTGAGTCTCCTATCCAAAGGACGGCCCCTACCAGCCATGGAATGCCCTCAGGGACAGCAGGGGTGCACTCAGACAGTGATTGTCTCCTCCTCTTTTCCTCCACAGCTGGACCCTCTACCCAACAGGGGAGCACCACACCTGTCCCACCACCATCCTGGACCCGTGGCACCCACAGGCACTGGCGGGTCCACACAGACCTGCTAAGGGAGCACGTTGAGGCCCTGCAGGACCTCAACAGGACCTTCCAGCAAAGGACACAGGCAAAGGCTGAGCAGTGCACCAGGCTGCTGAACAAGCTGGTCCAGCAGCACACAGAGATCTGTGCCACAATTATCTTCACTTTGCCTGCCCCTGTAATGGGCACCTCTTCTCTTGCATGCCAGGCCCCTGCTCCCCCTGCTCCTCCAGTTCCCCCAGCCCCTCCAGCCCCCTCTTCCCTTCCTTCCCCTGAGTCCCTCCAGCCCCCTCTTCCCCTCCTGCTCCTCCAGCTTCCCCTCCCCCCCCCCCCAGCCTCTCCTGTTCCCGAGCCCTCACAGGCCCAACAGCTGCTCTCCCCTCCTGCCCAGTCCAGGACTAGGTCTCGCTCCACCTGATCCCAAGGCCATGGCGATGCCAGGACAGAGGACAGTGGCAGGACCCTGTGCTCAGGGAAGCAGCGGCCCTCTTGAGCCCTTCCCCCCCTCCAGGTTTTCAGTCCCCTACCACCTCAGTTAAAGGACATTTGAGTTATGTTACAAAATCTTTATTTTTGACACACACATTTACTCTGTGGATAAACAGATGAACAGTGAAAAGAGAAAGTTTTTTCAACAGTTCACACATTTTTTTTTACTGCTAGTGTTTGTAATGAAGCAATTTTCTGTGTACAAAGAAAAGTGGGTCTTCTATGTGTTCTGAATGGGAAGAGAGTGAGGGTAGTGGAGGGAAAGGCCCTGGGGGGGGTCAGTGGCTCCTTCTGAGAATCTCTCCCTCAGGGCCTCTCAGATTTGGACACCAGCCTGGTGAGCCTGGCAGATGGCAGCCATCCAGGGCTGCTGAAATGGCCTGTCCTCACCATGAGCATCTGTCCCCCACCCTAGCAGGAAGGCCTCCCCTTTCCTCTCCACCAGGTTGTGGAGGGCGCAACATGAGGCCACCACCTCTGGGATGCTGCATTCCCCCATCTCCAGGCATGTGAGGAGGCAACGGAAACTCCCTTTCAGCCAGCCAAAAGCACATTCCACCTGGATGCGAGCCTGGATAAGATGCGTGTTGAAAAGCTCCTTGCTCACATCCAGGTGGCCGGAATAGGGCTTCATGAGCCATGGCATCAGGGGGTAGGCCGCGTCGGCCACTATGCACACCGGCATCTGCACATCCCTGAGTGCAAGGTGTCGCTGGGGAAAAAATGTTACTGCCTGCAACCTGCGGTACAGATAGGAGTTTCTGAATATGCAGGCATCATGTGCCCACCCCGACCACCCGACACAAATGTCCATAAAGTGTCCCCGGTGGTCGACCAGGGTCTGCAGCACCATGGAATAGTAGCCCTTCCTGTGTATAAACTGGACTACTCGATGGGGCAGTGCACAGATTGCGACGTGTGTCCCATTGAGGGCTCCTCCGCAGTTCAGGGATCCAAAGGCAGCAAACCTGACAATGATGTTGTCCAGGTCCCCGAGACAGACGAGCCTCTTCAGCAGCTCTGCATTGATGGCCCTCACTACCTGCAGCACGAGATGAATAGACAGACAGAAACAAGGGGGTTAGACAGGTTACCTAAGCGCTTGGGATTACCTAACCCTTCCCCCATCCCACCCTACTCCTCCCCTTGTCAGGATGCCCCCTTTCCCCTCATCAGTGTAGGGGTGGCCAAGGAGCGTCACCCAAGTGCCACTCCATCCCCCACTCCCTCTTGTCCTTACTTGGCAGTCCCCCTTTCTCAACCACCCCATTCAGCAGGGCCTGTCCCCCGAGAGTGACTTACCTCCATCAAGATGGCCCCAACGGCAGACTTTCCTATGCCAAACTGGTGTCCCATGGAGCGGTAGCTGTCAGGGGTGGCCAGCTTCCACAGGGCGATTGTGACCCGCTTCTGCAGGGGGATGGCGAGACACAGGTGGGTGTCCCGGTGTTCCAGGGCAGGGGCGAGCCAGGCACACAGCTCCAGGAATGTGGCCTGCCGTATCTGGAAGTTGCAGAGCCAGTGTTCCTTGTCCCAGAGCTGCATGATGAGCCAGTCCCACCAGTCAGAACTCGTCTCATGCCTCTAAATCTGACTGTCCCCAAAAAAGTTTGGGGGCAAGGGCAGAGCTCCTGCATCCCGGAGGAGGGTCTTCTCAGTGTGGTCCAGGTCCATATGGAGCAGGAGCTTCATGACAGAGTCATGCAGACGCAGCAGAAGCTGCAGTACAGCATTATGGGGCCATCGCCTGCCCAGGGGCAGCTCAAGCTCCATGGTCAAATAAAAGGTGAAAAGCAGACAAAAAACCCTAGAAAATAAACTGCTTAGGTGTACGAGGAAGCAGGGCTACGAAAGCAAAAACTGCAGCATCTTTGCTTTCCCTCTAGGAGGTAGGCAAGCCAGAAGCAGGAGCAGAGCAACAGCTATCCAGGGGGATCTCTATAAGCACGCATCTCTCCAAAGAGCAGGCAGCAGCGCCTGGACTTTAAGGCTACCACTGTGACCTTCCAGAAGCACTTCCAGGTGCCTTCTTTTGTCAATAGAGCGTCCGGCAGTCTGGATGCTCTTTGTCAACAAAGCGGATTGCCTAATTTGAACTACCTACTCCGTGCCGCGTGTAGCCGTGGTCACGGAGTCCGCACTAACGGGGATTTAAAAATGGTGGTGCCCGGCAAGATGCAAATGAAGCCCGGGATATTTAAATCCCGGGATTCATTTGCAACTTCGAATGCCTACATTAGCCACCCTATTTCGAACTAGGGTGGCAGTGTAGACATACCCTCGGTCAGTGTTGATGCCCCTCAGGGATAATTTGAGGGAGTCATTAAAATGTTTCTTCTGGCCTCCCTGAAAGTACTTTTCCTCTTTTAATTCACAATAAAATATCTCCTTTGGCAGTCTCTCATCTGACATTTGGTTGACATGGCCTGCCCATCTCATTTGTGATTTCATCAACAGAATATGGACGCTCCAAGAAACTGCCTTTATGAGAACCTCATATCTGGAACCTTATCTTGACATCTTATCCACACTGGTTTCCTCAGAAAATCCATGTAAAAGTGATTGAGCTTCATAGAATGGCATCTGTATACCATCCAAGTGTTGCATGCATCCATCAAAGTCGGAAACACAATAGTTTTGTAGACTATCAGTTTTGTTTGTTGATGTTGTTTGGAGTTTCGGTGCTCCCAAACATTTGCACACTTTTTTTGGCAGTTCTGGTGTTGAGTTCATCAGTGTACTGCTCAGATAGGTGAACAACAATAAGTACATCAGGACTTAACTTACAGCTATTCATTAACTAATGCCTAAGGGTACTACTGTAACTTAATATATTCACAACATCACCGGAAACAATTGTGACCGAAAAATGCAAAGTAAGATACCACACAGAATGGTCCAACTCATGCCATGAGTGATCAGAATGAACTGAGAGATGGTTGGAGTGGCCCCGCACTTAAATGGTCAAGGAGTTATGAGGGGCCAAGGGACATAAGCACTATCCCAGAGGCAAAGCTCTCCAGCTCAGATGCATGCACAGCTGGGTGAAATAGATGTCTTTAGCCACTCAAAGAAGAATAAAAAATTATGGTGCGTGCACCTAAATTTAGCCAAGACATTAGTATTGAGCACCAGAAAATAATGGCCATGCAGCTTTCAAGATCCATTTCAAAGAGCATTTGTGTTCCTATTATGTCTTTAAAATGAGAACTACGGCTTTTTGCAGCCTCTGCTGCAAACAATATCTAGAGCAGCTCATTCGTTTTGCTGTTGTAGAAAGGGTAGAGGAACATCTATCCATGCATACACCCTGTCTCAAATGTATATGTATACATATTATAGATTACGTTAAATAGGGACCAAATACACACATGCACATAACAAATACCTTCACGGATCACCAATACCCAGATCTTGAAAGGCTTCTGGAGAGATTTGGTGCAATCCAAGTAAAGGTAGAATGAAGACACATAGAAAAGCAGTTTCTAGTGCTTATGACCAGAATGGGCAGACCTCTAAGGGAGTATCAGTGATCAAAGCTGCCACTGTCAATTTTCCAGGAATTGAATTAGTGTCTAGTTAAGAAAGCTAATTCAAAGTGAGAGGGGCACTCCAGTTGACGCTGGTAAGCCTGCTTTCACAAGGTGTAAGGGAAGTCAAAGGAAGAGTGTTCTTCCTTCAACTTCCTGCAGTGCAAACAGCTCCAAAAGCCGAGTTAAACTACTTCCACTTCAACTACACAATTCATGTAAATGAAGTTGCGTATTTTAATTCAACTTTGTCCTGTCATGTAGACATACCCTCAGTGTTCAACTCTGGAGTGCAGGTGTGGTTCCACACCAATTCTAATTCAAGTGCTATTATTAACAGAGATTAACAGGCAGCTAGCCGGACATCAAGACGCAATGGGATGACTTTCTCTTCCCTTTCCTCTTGTACATATACTTGGGGGAAGGGCTATAACAAAGGTTGCTAAAGAGACAGATGGGAAGGGAAGATTGTGGGAAGGCACTTGCTCCCTTATGGTGCACTGATGTCCAAATCTGGGAAGTTTTTGTTTACTCATCTGTCTGTTTATCTTACTGTGTCCTCATTTGTATTTATAAAGATTTTCTCCTGCTGAGCAGACCTTAGTGCCATTTGCTCTCTTTTGTTCTGCTCCATCATCCCCCTAGTTTACACAGAACTACTGTGAAAATAGTTCCTTTTGCAATTCCATATCAATCTCACATTGTGTAGAACAAATGAGATAATTACTTATCCGTGTATTTTTGGCTGAAAATATAAATCAAAGCAGATTCTCACTCTTGAGTTTGTGCAGCTGTGTTTGAGCTCACAGTTCTAAGCCCCTGGACTCCGCAGGGGTTTCTTGTGTTACCCCTGCTGAGGTATTTATGGAGGCCTGCTCCTCCAACAGTCCACACTCAACTCTTTTTTCCAATGGACGCAGAGAGAGTATGATAACTGTCAATTAAAAAAATTAATGACATGGAAATTACAGACTCCTCACATATAATGGGAGGGGGTCCAAAAGAGAACAAACGTATATTATAAAAAACTTAACGGTAAGTAAGGTTTTCTCCAGAAAGTATATTCCTATTGTGGGAAATAAAAAATTCACAGATCCCTCCATTTATAAACAATAAAAAAACAAAGCCCGAAACCTAAACAGTGAATAGCCATTACAAATGTCAACATACCTTGAACTGCAAGAATGTTTTTTCTCCTATAACCGTTCCGCCCCTCCCCTCCCCTTAGTGGGTGTGTTTGTAAATTCAAAGAAAACAGAGGCAACCTATAAATGAACATGTCTATTCCAGAAATCTATGTACTTTTACACTTTTAAGTAAGATCTAGGTTCCATCTTGAAACCACATCTAAACAATACTCTTTGGTAAATTTATAGAGAAAAGAAAATGAAACAGCCTTGCAAATCATCTGGATGAACACAGAATGACTGGTTGACAATAAAGCCATCACTACCTCTGAAAGAAATTTAGGATGTTTCTAAGGTATCACCTTATCCTTAAATAATATAGTACAAGGTACAGTATATCACTTACATACTTAATACAATGTGAAGTCACTGCCACAAGTTGAATAGCCTTTCATGTAAGACACCTGTCTTACATGTCTACCTCCTTAATTAATTCTTTACCATCCCATCCCAGAAGGTAAAGAAGGTGCAATAAAACTGATTATTTTAGCTTTTTCCAAAGAGCCCCATCTCAGCAGATTCTCCAAATTGTGTCCTATACATTTTAACTTCAATGAAGAATTTGCACTCATCATCTGTGACACCCAAAGTCAGAAAAACATCTATCCCAATAGTCTTCTACTGACTGAGAAATAGGGTTAGAAAACATATGAGAGATGGCATTGCTGATCCCATCATGTTAATAGTTTGACCATCCCAGATGACGGTGTTAATTGCCAACAAGGGAGGGGTTCCAAAATTATTCCCTATCTCTGAACCAACAGGGTCAAAGAAGGTAGAAATCAATAGATGTGGTCATTCTGAGCAGGGGATTCAAGTCCATGTTATTGATTGGAAAGTATCTACCAGATGTAACCTCTGTATACAACAGGGAAGGGGAACCTCTGGTGCTTAATTTGATCTGGCCCTCAGCAAATTTCTGTACCTTGGGCCAGAAACCCTGAGTCTTGGCTACCTCCTGTATTGCTGGAGTCTGAATGTCATCTGGCCGGAATGTGGCAAGCCCTAAGTTGACTTTGAGTGAAGAGTTTTATGGCTTGTTTGGGTAATTTTCTTTTAAAGGATATAAATATCTTCACAGGGAAATGGGGCTCCTTAATCTACTAAAGAAAGGTATGACAAGAATCAATAGCTGGACATTAAAACCAGACAAACTGAAATTAGAAAGGAGACACACTAGTTTAATGGTAAGAATGATTAGCCATTGGAACAACCATCAAAAGAAGTGGTTGATTCTCCATCTCCTAATAGCTTGAATCAAAGTGAGGGTGCCTATATTGTAGCCAAGTTCTTGAGCCTCAAAATAGGGATATGTAGGTAAAATTCTATTATTCGTTATGCAAAAGATCAGACTAGATGAGTGGATGGTCCCTTCTCATCTTAAAATCTGCGAATCTATGTAGCTATGAAAAGCATTAAATCGCCTATGTGAAAGGTTTGTACGAAAATAGCCACATAGTACTGTTTGTGCCTCACAGTAAAAACTCATTCACTACCTTCATCATCTGTTATAGTATGTTTGGAAACAATTTCCCTACAAGTTTATTTGGCAACTCTTTGGGGTGTTTGAGAATATGGTGAAGGTAGATGATTTCTTTGAAAGCACTTGTCCTCAATTTCACCTGAAGGGTTTTTTGTCTGAAATGTTCTCATTGCTAAATATGAATAATTGCATAAATATGTTCTAAATGACAACATTGCTGTAAATTTAAATATTAGTCGCATATAAAGACATTAAATAATTTAATAAAGACATTTTCATTCCAACATGCCACAGATATGATAAGACACCACCACATCTAAAATGTGAGTAGGCCTAACAATGTGAACATTGTCAGTGAGGAATATAGAGTGAATGGTCACATCACTTGGCCTAAACATAGAGCATGTCCACTCCCCCGAGAGTTTTCTAAAAATAAAAGTAAAGAAATCAAATATACACTTATATTTCAACTTTTTACATTAAATATTAGTAATATAAAAGTTTCTTTTTCTATCCATATTTTTCTTTGTTTCTCTGTTCTCTCCTCAATATCCTGCATTTATCATTTCTTTCTGATATGATTTTCCCTGACTGCATTTATCTGTTACTACTATGCTGTACCCCTTAGCAATCTACTTAAAACAAATGGAAAAGTTCACATTTCTGGTGGTGCCTCTGTTAAGAGGCTCAACAAACCAACAGAACACTGATTTATCTAGCCCTTTATAGAAAGATGTTATAGGTTCTATAAACATTGCAAATTCCTGGCAATACTGTTAATTTCTATAGTGCTTCTTCACAAAACATGTGTAGAGAACACATCTTTTTTGAGTGTGTTTGTACAAAGTCTTGGCCCATAACTATAGTTCCTAGGCTGCATAATAAATAAAATAATCATCATCATCATCATCATCATAAATAAACCCTACACAGGTAGATTAAAGTAATTCAGGGATGCAGCCAATGCTTTACTGAAAAGTTTATGTGTAATACACAGTATCTGTTATTTATTTGTCATGTTGTAGACTTCTCTGATTGTTTTCAAACAAATATTTCTTTCCATGTTTCACTGCTGTCTTTTAGGCCTCTTTGCACTTTCAAAACCATATTTTGATTTGTAACTATTAGAAAAATACTACTACCATCAGTGCCCATTTTTAAGGGAGTTTGATTCATACAGCTATGTCCTAAATAACTGAGTCTTCTCTCTAGCTTGACATTCTACACTCATTCAAAATCCCAATCTGCTTCAAGTAAACAACACATTTTGGTTTTCCTTCCACCAGACCATTTCACCAAGGTTGTGGTCACCATAAAATAATTAACAGTGCTGACTTCTCATTCTTTCTCATAATTCAGCATTCAACAACAAATGAACTGGTCTAATAACATAATAGCATTGTGAAAGGGTGAAGCAACCCTGCACTGGCCGGGGGCACCAAGAGTCCAGGGAAGAGAGGCAGACCGGTGGAGATCGCCCCAGGGAGGTAGCTGGGGTGATTACTCAGACCCCAGTCGGGAGACCGGCCAGGGCCAAGTGGAATGCTGGCGCAGGTGCGGAAAGCATGGGACACGCCAGTGAGGCAGGTGCCGGATAGTGACGTCACCTGCCAGTTTGGCGGGGACGTCATAAGTACGCCTGTGAGGCAGACAAGTGGGAACATGCCGGGAGGAGCGCGACTTTTTTCTTCTTTTTTTTTAAAGGGCATCCTTCACCCTAGAAGAGAGAGGGGAGAAAGCCCGAGTGCAGAGGTAAGAAGTGGCCCAGGACGGGGTCATGGAGCCCGTGAGCTGATGTGTTTAGGGGTGACTCCCCCATCAGTCAGGCCAGGGAGAAGCCATCCCTGCCTTAGGACCTTGGGCTGGGACCTGGGAGCGTGGGTGGGCCTGGGTCCCCCTACTCCACCATCTGTGGCTGAGTGCTGGTTGTGGGGAATCTACAATGCGAGTGCAATTGGCCTTTAGGGTGCAGACGGTGCTGGGTGTGTAAAAGGGTGATAGTGGTGGCAGGCGGACCACAATAAAATGGGTAAATAGCATAGACCCCAAGCTGGTCCTTCTAGAAGCATAGTCAATCTGTCACCTTTAAAGTCAAGATTTTTATTGTTATCTATTGTTTCCATTTTCACTTCTCTTGCGAGAGTAATGAAATGCTCTATCATGAGGTTCTACACAATTCTGTCAAAATAATAGAAGAAAGTGCATAATTTCAAACCACTATTTGAGGCATAGATATGAGCAACTGCAAATCTGATTCTCTAAACAGGCCATGTAATACAGATTAAATGCAAATGAATACATTAATGCAATATTATGCTTGAGATATGACACAAAGGAATGTCACTAAATTCAAAGTTATGGTTCCCACAGCACCTATAATCCTCCTACTTTAAACTTACCGGTATGTATTGTTTTGTACTCTGATACTCCTAACACAATGTAGTGTTAACTTTAATGCCTTTTCTGTATATTTGCAATGTAACTAAATGATAGCTATGGTAGGACCAAAATGGAGTTTCCTTATTTTTGTTTAAGTAAAAGCTCCACAATAATGTTGCATTGACATATATTTTCTGCATTTAATTTCCTTACTTTCATTTTTAAGGAATAGCAATGCAATTATTTGAATAGATCTCACATCAACTAATCTAAATGCAGAGTCATTGCTTTCTCAGGTAGAAAATGTATCTAAATGTATTTGTGAGTTTGATTATACCTTCAAATATATATATATATATATATATATATATATATATATATATATATATATATATATATATATATAAAATCAAATGGCAGATTAACTTCAAATTTGGCATGCTTTGGGTCTGTAAGCCCCACTCTTGGTTGGAGGGGGGAGTGTTGTACACTCTTTAGTTTCTGATGACTAGTTTCTTGCATACCATCCCACAAGCCTTCATTTGTGCTAACTTCCCACCCTTCTCTATTTCAGGGATTCCCTGGAACTCTGTTTGGAATCTTCTCCCTGCCAGGGATGTGTATGTTCCTACATCCAAGGTCCTCTTTTTACTCCACTCCCACCATGTGGCAAAGGATGAGTGAACACCCTACCGCCGCATTTGCCACTTCCTAGATATTTGTCTATCTGGGACATCAGTCATCAGGGGTGTCAACATGTTAAGCTGTACTGGGAAGATGTGCAGAAATAAAATGGAGTATTGCTATACTGGAAGATGCTAATAGGTGCCATCAAATAGCTATTTGTCCTGTAAACAATTGCAGAGGTGCTTAAAGCTATTTTGTGGTTAATAAATAGCATGGAACTCAGGCATTCTCCATTTCTCCCCATTTGGTTTTCTGATTTTCTTCAAAGGCAATAAAGGCTCTGGTCATTGATTCTTAGGATGTTTCTTGTAATTTTGGAATTAATTATCTTCAACAACATATGCTTATATTTCAGTGCTAAAGATCAGTGATACTTCCTCTGTTTTATTATTATAGTGTATATTCTAACATTTTCTGTGATTAAATACAATCAATGACTTTTCTGGTATAAAAAGAGGGTTTTTCCCCCCCATGTCCATGTCTCCTCTTATATGCTCACATTTCAAGAGTAGATTATTTCTATCCTATTATTATAATGCATCCCAAGTTTCTTATAAGAAATCAAAGCTACGTCTACTCTGCAGAGTTTTTGCACAAAAACTTGAAGAGCATCCACCCTACAAATGTGTTCTTGCGCAAGAAAAAGTACAGTTAATCATAAGAACACAGGGCTTTTTGATCAAGAGTTATTCCTCTTTCTATGAGGCATAAGCCTTTTTGTGCAAGAGCTCTTGTGCAAAAAGACGTGTGTGGATGGACAAGAATGGCCATCAGAGCTTTCTTGTGCAAAAGCACATCTCTTGCGCAAAAGCACATGGAAGTAAAGCATCAGAACAGAGGGCTTCTTGTGCATGAGTTATTCCTCTCCCCACAAGGAATAAGCCCTCTTGCGCAACAGCTCTTTTGCAAAAAGGCATGTGTGGACAGGAAATAGGGGTTTCTTACACAAGAAATCCCTATGGCTAAAATGGCCATCAGAGCTTTCTTGCACAAGAGAGCTTCCACACTGCCATGGATGTTCCTGCACAAAAGCACATCTCTTGCACAAAAGCACATGGCAGCGTGGATGCACTCTTGTACAAGAAGCCTGCAGTGTAGACATAGCTGAAGAATATAAAATATGATGGACTGTTTGCAGGTATTTTTAGTTTCTTTTATCTTCTGTGTATCTTAAAATCTCCAGTAGAATTTAAATCATCAATCATGCAGAATATTGCTCCTAAACTTTTTTTTTCAGAGTCCCAAGTTTCCTTCTTTGTTGTGCATCTAATGTGGGAGGAGGCGGGAGAGAGAGAGATTTGAAAAGAGGAAAAGAAAAACAAAACTTGCCAGCAAAAATGTAAAATAAATAGTTTACAAGCAAAACAAATTACATTCTAATTGTAGTGCATAAATAATTGAGGTCTAAATCCTGCATTTCTTACTCATGCAAAACTACTATTCGATTCAAAGAATGTATGAATGAGTAAAGATTAAACAAGAGTCTCTGAACCTGCAAAGGATTCCATAAAGTCCACCCATACGGAGTCCCATTGAAATCAGAGAAAGTCTACGCTGGAGAAGATTATGCCCATCTCACAAGGACCAAGGTAAATATACCTCAAGATTTGGCCTTCACAGAATAAATACAAAGTAAAAACTGGTGTAACTCCTGAAATTATGCCAGCATAAAATGAAAGTAACAGGAAATCTATCCCATAACATTTAAAATGTATAGTAGAACTTTGCAGAATTGTGCTAAAAAAGCAATGATATGAAATCTCATGTAAAATCACATTTTAGCGAGAACTTAAATGCACATATAACTACAGGGATACTATTACATCATTAAGTTGCATATATAAAATATATGAGCTATACACTAAAATAAATACTGTACTTTTAAGTAATTTTGTTCATGTAAATGAGATATTAACCTCAATGAACATTAGCAATGAATGAACCATTCAGGAGAGTCAAACTTAAATGTACCTTGTGTGGTATGAAAGGTTTCAACGTTGCCATTTTCTAAACACAGAAAAATGTATCCCTCCAATTCAGAATATTGAATGCCTTATGGAAAGTGAAAGGTCATTTGTAACTGTCCAAAGGATTGATGGAGTTGAGATACCTCCTTGACCTTCACCCTGCACTCATAAAGAACAGTCTCAGATGACAGAGCATCAGGCAAGTTTTCAGAAAATGTCTTTTCTTATTTTATATTGCATAGCAGGCCTGTTACCTGATATTTTTCATAATTGTATGTCAAGATTTAATTACAGCATGTCTTCCCTCATTAAAAGTAAATTGTCATCTAATACTGCTCAGCTATGTTTGTGATATGCACCAATTCAAGCATTTCTGTCTGTTTTTTGCCATTGTTTTCCATCTCAGCTTCTGGAATAATTGCTTTGGAGGCCTACATAAACAATGTCAAGGTCAAATCATACAAATACAAAAATTCTTTTCCAATTACTTATTGTCTGTTAAGGATTCGCATTATAAAAACTGTCTTAGAGTATTTTTTAGTACTGTAACTTTTACATAATACAAACAGGGGCAGCCTAAATTTAGATGTTAAATTACCAATTAAACTTTCACAAGAGTAGTGAAATATGCAGCACATTGTATATTAATCCTTATATTTTCAATCTTTTAATAGATTATTGGCAATATATAAAATTGGTGCTACTAACCATATGTATGGAAATTAAGAGAAAATTATTCCACTGCAATTTCTTTTGTTGTGATCTTATATTTTCTTATCCTACCAACAGGGAAAGTCAGTGACATACAGCTGAATGGTCCACTTGCTAGAATACAAGAAGGCACAGGATCTATCAATCCCTGAGTATAAGCTCCAAACCACCCTACTTCTCTATTGAAAGGGAGACTGACAAATTGAGAATGAGGTTACAAAGAAATTGTGAAAAAGATACAAACATATAAATTAGCATCTCTGTTAGTGGGGAGGCAAAAGGGATCTTCGATGGGAAAAAAAAGTAGACTGTGACAAAAGAAATTACCAAGGACTAGTTTTTGTTTATCATATGCCTTTTTTTATCATCCTGCCAAAAAGGACAACGAAGGCCATATGGAAAAAGTTTTAAGCACTATGCAAAGAAAGAAGACTGTCTTTATTACCATATTTGGTAAATCCAAGAAGAGATGAGTCAGCTTCAAATGCAGAGGGATCCACCCAATAGTGCTTTATGAGCAAGCCTAGAGACTATCATGTTGCTACCTTATCTACCTCAGAAGTGGATCCCTTGAAGCACCTGATACCTGACTAAAGAGATTGTAATTTTCCCTGATCTTACAAGAAATTCCACTTTTTTTTGGTCTCAAAACTTTAATCGGAGGGTCTGTCATCTTTCCTAAAAAGCTTGGAGCCACTGCAGGCAGGTCAGTCAACTCAGAGTTGGCAGCAACCTTGGCATTCCAGTTCTTAAGCCAAATATGACATCACCTTGCTGTGGCTGCCCTTAGTGAAATCCTGGGTGCACTGCAGACAGTCACAGGAAGATGCATAAACACTTTTGTTTGACGGTTTTATTTTTGGGGTTTTTTTAAGATTATGTGTACAGACCTCATGGTCTGCTTCAATCAGGAGAACAAGCAAGGAGGATACTTTTTCAAATTAATTTGAAATATTGTGATCATGAAGGGCAAATGCATCCTGATACAGAGGCTTATGGCCCTAAGAAGTGCTATATTCAGATTTCCTGTACATGGATTCCAATTGAACAATCACTAAATCTATAACGAGGTGGACTTGGACATGGACTCCATCTTAACATCAGTTATGTGTTCCTATTTATCTAAGATGACTGAGTGTAATGAAAAGACAACCTGATTTTAAGAGAAGGGGGGGACTAAGTGAATACTTCGGGGCAGTTTCATAAAAGATATTTAGGTTCCTAACTCCGTTTGAAATCCATGCGAATTAAGACTCTTAAATACCATTTGAACATATGGGACTGCATCCTTAGGTGTCAGTTCTAAGGGTATGCAGGATGAGGGATGAAGAGCAAGGGAGCCTCAGAGTATGGAATCCTGTACAGAAGGGCTGATTGGGATGGACTGCCTAAGAAGTGTCATGCAAATCAGTCTCATCTAAAGAAATGTTATCCCGCTCAGAGAGCTAGAAGAATTTATGAGGGGAGGCTCTTGGGAATCTTGAAGAGTCAGGTTTTTTTGTAGATGATAAAGTTGTAAAGTCAACCATAGGGAAGACAAGATTCCCCTCCCCCACTCCCAAGACAACATGGATCCAGTGGTTAACCTTATAGTCATCTGAAACTAGGACTGCTTCATGATGAGGGGTGACATTACCGGACATGTCCTTGACTACCCTTATTGATAGGATTGAAGAAGAAAGGCATGGGACTAAGTGTAAATTGCTAAGAATGACTAAGTGGGTAAGACATTACCTGGCTAGTACACTACCTTCCACATCTTAATTATGTACAAAAACAAAGAATGGGTACTTGAGAAAAATTAGCACCTTTTCTATCTGCCTCATGTAGCATGAACACTCTAATTGACTCCCCCCTTTTTTCCCTTCTTTTTTCTCCCCCCACCCCCCAAACTCCTATTTATTTTGGAACTGGACCTTTAATAACTCCTGTCATCTGAAAAAGTGGGTTGTACCCACGAAAGCTCATGATACCATCTACATATTTTGTTAGTCTTTAAGGTGCCACTATATTATTCATTGTTTTTAAGTGAGTAATGTTTTTATTATAGAATATTTAGTAGGACATTGCCTCTGCACTGAGAAAAGGAACACAATATAAAAGCTCCTGGAGTACTATAGCTGAAAAAGGAAAAGAACTGATAAGAGCCCAAAAGACTGGAAAAGATTTCCATCTGTTTAAATTAATTACATACGCATTCAGTATATATAAAATCTAGAAAAGCTGTTCAGATTCAGCACACCCAACTGTCCAAACTGACAGCATCGGGTATTACTGAGTTGTTCTGAATTCCCTCTCAGAAGAAAACAAGAATGGATTGAGGGGGATTGAAGAATGGAGCTTTTTCTGTTTATGTTTTTCTATAAATATTTTTATGTTTCAATTTATACGATAACATACATAGACCAGTTCGTAAGTTACCTTACGTCCCACACTGTTCAGAATATGGTATCTCAAAGATAAATAAAATACAGCATACTCTTGTTTTGGGTTGGGGTTTTTTTATTTTTGTTTTTGTGATTTTTTTCTTTGAGGGGAATGTATCAGGATATCTAATTTTCTTTCACTCGAGATATTTTACAGTAACTGACCAAATGCTTTGATTTAAAGAACACTTGATTTTTATTTTTTTATTTTTTGCCATGGGCAATGAAATCACAGTTAATAAGTTCCACAGACAGCAATAACTGCCTTGAGAGAACTGTATGATGTCAAACATGTAATTTTAAGGTCTAATAATATGTAATTAGTTTATATAGGTTATCTTAGTGAACTTCTTCCCCCATATTTAAATTTATATATTGTGTTTTTACAAGATGCATATCTTTTATCTTTTTATATAGGATAAACATCTTCAAATATTATTATACATGTACAAGACAATATGTAAATTTAAATAGGAATATTGATTCTTCTATAAAGGTGGGAGAATCTTTTTATAATATAATGTAATATATACATGCCAAAATGCCAACAGTTAACTGTTTCTAATATATTGAAAGACAGTTGTTCGCAGAAGATGCCATTGCTAAAAGACCCTAAAGATTTCTGTCAGTATTTGGAACTAATCCAACTCTCATTAAAATCAGCAGAAGCCTTGGAAATGATCATATTGCTTAATGTGTGGATAAAAATAAACACCTATATAAAGATGGGAAAGAGTGATGGAGTGATGGTGTTTTAATCTGTTGTTCACATGTCTGATGCTTAACTATGTGTGGGAAGAAAAAAATTGTACTCTCTGGTAAATTAATATTTTGCATTTCCTATATTCCTTTTTTAACTATATGTGGTAGGTACTGAGAATTTTATTGGGGAATTTTTTTTTTGACAAAAGTGTGTATGAAACTGAAATATCAATAAATAATTTAGGCCTTAAAAAGAACACTTAAATTTCCATAATACCCTAAACTGTTCCCTACATACTGGAAACTCTATTAGTAAATTTTAAAAGTTGAATTTTAAGGATGAAATGCCAACACACACTGTACTGTAAGAATTCAGTTTAATTACTATATGTCGGAAAATAACCTTCAGGTTTTTGTAAAAAATGTAAAGCTTCATGCACAAAATATGCAAAATATGATACAAAATATTCTATATACAATACTTACATTTTAATCACAAATATATGTATTAACTACTGCAAAGTAATAAAATATCTGATTTTGAACTACTTCTCAATTTCATTCCCCATACTCTATTTTGTACATGTTTCCATTTTAGTGGATATTTTTAGTACGTATATTTTGATTTAAACAGTCTATAGATTCAATAGAATCGCTATGGATAGTAATTCCATGCTCCAATAATAAGAAATTAGCAGTAGGGATATATTACCGACCACCTGACCAGAACAGCGATACTGACATTGAAATGCTAAGGGAGATTAGAGAGGCTACCAAAATAAAGAACTCTATAATAAGGGGGGATTTTAATTACCCCCATATTGACTGGATACATGTCACCTCAGGAAGAGAAGCAGAGATAAAATTTCTCAATGGCTTAAATGACTGCTTCTTGGAGCAGCTGGTGCAGGAACCCACAAGGGAAGAGGCAATTCTCGATTTAGTCCTAAGTGGAATGCAGGATCAGGTCCAGGATATAACCGTTACAGGACTGCTTGGGAATAGTGACCATAATATAATAACATTTAACATTCCTGTGGTGGGAAGAACACCTCAGCAGTCCAGCACCCTGGCATTTAATTTCAAAAAGGGGAATTACACAAAAATGAGGAGGTTAGTTAAACAGAAATTAAAAGGCACAGTAACTAGAGCCAAATCCCTGAAAGCTACATGGAAACTTTTTAAAGACACCATAATAGAGGCCCAACTTAAACGTATACCCCAAATTAAAAAACATAGCAAGAGACCTAAAAAAGAGTCACCGTGGCTTAACCACCATGTAAAAGAAGCAGCGAGGGACAAAAAGGTATATTTTAAGAAGTGGAAGTCCAATCCTAGTGAGATAAATAGAAAAGAACATAAACACTGTCAAATCAAGTGTAAAAATGTAATAAGAAAAGCAAAAAAAGATTTTGAGGAACAGCTAGCCAAAAACTCAAAAAGAAATAAAAAAATGTTTTTTAAGTACATTAGAAGCAGGAAGCCTGCTAAAAAACCTGTGGGTCCCCTAGATGATCGAGCTATAAAAGGAGCAATCAAGGACGATAAAGCCATTGCGGATAAACTAAATGATTTCTTTGCTTCAGTCTTCATGGCTGAGGACGTTGGGGAGATTCCTGAATCTGCACCGTCCTTTGTGGGTGATGAATCTGAGGAACTGTCCCAGATTGAAGTGTCATTAGAGGAGGTTTTGGAACAAATAGAAAAACTTAATGTTAACAAATCTCCGGGACCGGATGGCATTCATCCAAGGGTTCTAAAAGAACTCAAATGGGAAATTGCTGAGCTATTATCTGTGGTTTGTAACCTATCCTTTAAATCGGCTTCCGTACCTAATGACTGGAAGGTAGCCAACGTGACACCAATATTTAAAAAGGGCTCTAGAGGCAATCCTGGCAATTACAGACCGGTAAGTCTAACTTCAGTACCGGGCAAATTAGTCGAAACAATAGTAAAGAATAAAATTGTGAAGCATGTAGAAGAACATAATTTGTTGGACAAAAGTCAACATGGTTTCTGTAAAGGGAAATCCTGTCTTACTAATCTGTTAGAGTTCTTTGAAGGGGTTAACAAACATGTGGACAAGGGGGATTCAGTAGATATAGTATACTTGGATTTTCAGAAAGCCTTTGACAAGGTCCCTCACCAAAGGCTCTTGTGTAAATTACATGGCCATGGGATAAGAGGGAAGGTCCTTTCTTGGATTGAAAACTGGTTAAAAGACAGGAAACAAAGGGTAGGAATAAATGGTAAATTTTCAGATTGGAGAGGGGTAACTAGTGGTGTACCCCAAGGGTCAGTCCTGGGACCAATCCTTTTCAACTTATTCATAAATGATCTGGAGAAAGGGGTCAGCAGTGAGGTAGTAAAGTTTGCAGATGATACAAAACAGTTTAGGATAGTCAAGAAAGAAGCAGACTGTGAGGGACTCTAAGAAGATCTCACCAAACCGAGTGATTGGGCAACAAAATGGCAAATGAAATTTAATGTGGATAAGTGTAAAGTAATGCACATCGGGAAAAATAACCCCAACTATACGTACAGTATGATGGGGGCTAATTTGGCTACGACAAATCAGGAAAGAGATCTTGGAGTTATCGTGGACAGTTCTCTGAAAACCTCTACACAGTGTGCAGCGGCGGTCAAAAAGGCAAATAGGATGCTAGGAATTATTAGGAAAGGGATAGAAAATAAGACCCAGAATATCTTACTGCCCCTGTATAAAACTATGGTACACCCACATCTTGAATTCTGTGTACAGATGTGGTCTCCTCACCTCAAAAAAGATATGTTGGCCTTGGAAAGGGTTCAGAAAAGGGCAACCAAAATGATTAGGGGTTTGGAACGGGTCCCATATGAGGAGAGGTTAAAGCGACTGGGACTTTTCAGTTTAGAAAAGAGGAGACTGAGGGGGATATGATAGAGGTATATAAAATCATGAGTGGTGTGGAGAGGGCTGATAAAGAAAAGTTATTTATTAGTTCCCTAAATAGAAGAACTAGAGGACACCAAATGAAATTAATGGGGAGCAGGTTTAAAACTAATAAAAGAAAGTTCTTCACACAGCATGTAGTCAACCTGTGGAACTCCTTGCCAGAGGAGGCTGTGAAGGCTAGGACTATAATAGAGTTTAAAGAGAAGCTAGATAATTTCATGGAGGTTAGGTCCATAAAAGGCTATTAGCCAGGGGATAAAATGGTGTCCTTGGCCTCTGTCTGTCAGAGGCTGGAGAGGGATGGCAGGAGACAAATCGCTTGATCATTGTCTTCGGTCCACACTCTCTGGGGCACCTGGTGCTGGCCACTGTCGGTAGACAGGATACTGGGCTAGATGGACCTTTGGTCTGACCCAGTACGGCCGTTCTTATGTTCTTATGTAAACTCTTCTGTCATTTTTATTAAGTTTAAAAACAAAATAGTAACAATTCTATGCACCATTGTTGGATTATGGTCACAGATAAATTGTATTAATCCTGAGCTGAAGGGTTCATCTCCAAGTATAAGAGTGTAGCTTAGTTTCTATGACCACTCCTTTTCTGTGAAACTACCAGCAAAGATGTGAAAAAGATACAATATTTATTGTGGTGGCATTTTTTGTTATGTGCACATCTATCTAGCAGAAACTAGATAGAGATCATTGTTCTTTTCACATAATTCACTTGTATCTTCATCCAGTAGCAATCAATCAGCAATCAAACTTTGTTGTACACCAAAGCATACCACAGGTTTATCATACACTCTACCCTGCCTCAAACCCTGGCCATCAGAGAAATGCAATCAAACCCCATAATGCTGTGTCCAATTGTGCAAAGTTCTACATGTGAGATTTAAAAAAATTGCTAGCACATGAAGATTAGGGAATATGTATCTGATGTATAAAAATCACAGTAGTGCAAGAATATACACACACTTACCCATATATGGAAAAAGACAGAGAGAAAGAGAGAGAGACAGACAGAGTGCAATAATGGAGTTTAATGTAACTTGGGAATCTTTTGCTATATCATTTAATCATGTTTTTTATTAACTCACTTTTTAAAACAATCCCTAATGAAAATCTGTTCAGTCTTAAATAGAACAGGAAGATCTGTGGGGACACACATACACTATTAAATGGGAGTCAATTTCATTCTACCCCAATGGACCAATGTAAATTCCAATTCAACAGACCTCTTTCTAATTCTGGGAAAAATAGGGACCATATATAAAATGATCACTCTCAGGATAACACTAAAATTAGGGTGGTCTGAAATAGCACAGTTGGCATACAATATAGGATCAGAATCCTTCCCCAGATACTTTCCCAAAATGTAGAAATGTTTACATTTGGTATTCCTCTTTGGGCCAATCTCTAGTGAAGGCCAAACAAAAGCTCATTAGACATTGTTCTAAACAGTCAGTTTATAAAAACAAGGTTAAAAAAGGTGTGAGACTCCAGTGTCACATATCTATCCCTTTCTGCTCTCGGTATTTGCAAACCCCAGAGCACCATTAATGAATGTTAACTGTATGCAGCTTTAAGATATAATGTTGCTATTTATGGTAACGCAATAAAATTGTATAAATATATAAAATAATGGTACATTTGTCACTGTGGATGTTTAGACCTTGAATATTATTAAAGACTCTACAATATTTATATATTTACATAACTAAAGTGTAATCAGTTAAGCAGACAGTTCAATATAGTCCATTACAATGTATATGTATTTTCTAAGCATTATGATAGAAATGTAAAATGCACCCAAAGTTACTCACTTTGACCATTTCTAAATTTTGGGGGGATGGAGGGGTTGTTGTTTTTAGTGTTGTTGTTGCTGATTTTTAATTCCAATCATATAGTGTGACTGTGGGGAACTGTAATTTACAGAAATTCCCTTTATTTATTTGGGAACATGTTGGACTGAAGTCAATGTGAGCTAATAGGGAAAATTCCCTCAAGCTCAACTGGAAAAACCTCCTCTCCACATAAATTTAAGTATTAAGGTATCGGAGAGGGTGTATACCCTGAGAACATGACTAGAGGTAATTTAAGGTTCCGATTTTTATATAGCTGGTGATGGTAGGAATGCTCCTGGAAGGCTAAGTCATAAACTCATACAACCATAGTTAATTTACTGATTAAAACCATCCTCAAGTTTGTTTCACATCCTTTAATTTGCAAGACATTTCATATATAATTTAATGTATATTGTACTCTGAAAAAGGACAACAGCCTTAAAATTGTTTCACATGGAGACTAAATTTTGACTTAACCCCGTATTTTTCTTCTAGGTGTGACCAACTGTATCCTTTCACTTCTTTGCCTAGGATCTCTAATAATCTAATACCTTTCAGGTTTTTAGTGCAATACATTCTCCTCGTACTGTTTATTTCAGAATAAACCATGTATACCTATTAGCATATGTGCAAAAATAAGATACATGTGAGTTTTCAAATAAAAATAATTTTCTTAATGCCTGCTTCTGCACCCTTGTTCAAGTTGGAACTATTTTCCTGAGTACTCATTAATATGAAAACGGATTACATATCTGGAGCCTTCTTATTTGAAAACTTTAGGGTTGCTAGGTATCCAGTTTTCAACCAAACACCCAGTTGAAAAGGGTCCCTCCCTTGCCCGATGAAAATGAATGAATGAATGAGTGACGGTTAGGGACAGGAAGCAATGGAGGGAGAGGAAATGGAGTAGATAGGGTCTTGGAGAAGGGACAGTACGGGGTGTTTGGTTTTGTTTGGCCAGAAAGTTTATCTATTTTTTATTTTGAACATTGTTAAGGAAGTTGTATAAGGAATGGCAAGTTTGACAAAAATAACTGCTTGAAGAAAGTTTAGGGTAAAACCTAAATTATTTTATTTCATATATAGCAAAGTTTTTACTTTAATGAGTTAATACTCTTAAAGCTTTTGTAACCCGTCTTTTTCTTAATCAGGTACATGACTCTCTGTACACTTTCTTTGCTTTCAAAGGCAAACATGTCTAATAATTTCTGTAAAGGTCTTGAGCCCTTCCAACATCTGTTTTTGGTTTACTATAAAAACTGTGTCTCTGATCTCATGTGTTGAACTACTGTATGTTTGCCACTGTCTATTTCCTGTGAAAAAATACACTGAACAATAATAGCTTTTGTTCCTAACCTTCCAGCCACTAGCACAGCTGAACAAATATCTTTCGTGCTTTCATTTGAAATAATTTATTCCATGTATGTGTTTATACAGGGTCATTTAGGTTATTGGATGTTTCATCATTTAAGAATCGCATATCAGAATTTCAAACTACTGAAACTGCAGTCTAATAGTTTCCTCATGCTTATAGTAATTCTCTTAACAAATTTGCTTCCAAAATATCCTCCAATCTTGTTTACCACTTTATGTGAATGGAAGTAGTTAAAAACAGCATTATGAAGAAAAATGTATAAACCACAAATGTGTGTAGATAGATAGATAGACAGATTCAATAACAGGTTGGAGATACCAATATTTATACTTTATTCAATTATTGATGATTTTGTACATTAATTGAGATATTATTGATTCATACAATTTATAAGTCTAAACAGATAAATAAAATATTCACCAATTCATTCCCTTTCTAATATAATATTTTTTAAATGACTTCCTATCTTTTTGCCCATATATAATTTGGTTCAGTGTCCAGAAAATTGCAGCCAGCATTACCAAGTAACAATTCCTTTTTTTTTCAGCAAACTACTGAACTCTCTAAAATCTATCATTGTCTAACCTCTTCTTTGTCTTTTTTCCCACCTCATTCCTCTTGAGTTTAGTGCAGACTTCAACGCAGTAGATCACTCCATCTTCTTGTGCCACTTCCATAGCCAGGCAGAGTTTTTTGATTCCCAAATTCTACTTCAACCTTGCGAGCCATTCTGTCTCTGGTGGTTGTGTCACACCAATGACCTTGTCCCACAAGTTCAGATCTCAGCTATTTGCATTTTGTAACATGCTCTAGGAAATTTTTCATTTGACTTTAATCTGAAATATCACAAATGCTACTTTTATTCTGGTATTATTCAACGATACCTATTTTGGCACATGTTTAATGACTCCTACTCATGGTGACCATAAATCTGTGGCTTTGTCTGAGCTTTTTTTTCTGATCAGTGTTTCAGACATGTGTTCATCTTGGCAAGAAAAGCATCCTTATACACAGTTATATAAATTCTGTATTCCTCCCAGGTTCTAATCTTCCATTTGTTTCCACTATCCATAATGTAGGCATCAACCTTGACTCTGAATATTCCTTATCTGCGCAAGTCTTTAAACATCTCTGCTTTATCATTGTCTGTGCATTGCCCTTACTGGAGTCCACCTTTGCTGAAATCTTGCTTTCATCTTCATTCCCTCTTGCCCTGACTACTTCTCCATTCTTTATCATGCGCTTCCCAATATCCAGCTCTTCACACTCCATTCTCTTTACAATGCTTTAACACTAAATTGCACGTTAATATCACCTTACTCCTCTCACAATATCACTCGTTCCTATTTATTTCAGAGTCCATTTACAAATATTCCTCATTGTAAACAATCTTATTTGACTTATTCCAGTTTTTCTCATAGGCCTGCCTCCTATATCTCTTTGCCCAACCTTCTCACCATATTAGTTCAAGTTGTCTCTCACTTCCAGCATCTTCCATCTGGAATCTTCCTATAACTATCTATTTATAATGTGGTATTTTACCCCTGTTTTATGCATCTTAAATTCTCTCTCACTCTATTAATTGGTATAATGACTGAATCTTTTTATATATTTTAACCATAAAATATCTTTATCTAATTGTTTCCTTTAATTTATATCACTTAGACAATGTGATAATTATTTGGCCAAATAAAACTTGATATAGTATTTTCTCGATTATGCAAGGTATTTAGCATATAGCTGGGACTTCTAATTTTAAATTTAGGTGCTTAAGTATCTTGTTGAATCATAGACATGGTATGAGTATAAAGCATAGAATCATGGAACAATAGAACTGGAAGGGACCTTGAGAGATCATCAAGTCCAGTCCCCTGCCTTCAGCAGGACCAAGTCTAGATCATTCTTGATAGATGTCTATCCAACATGTTCTTAAATCTGTCCAGTGATGTAGATTCCACAGCCTTCTTAGGTAAATAACTGCAGTGTTTAACCACCCTGACAGTTAGGAAACTTAAATTGCTGAAATTTAAGCCCACTGCTTCCTGTCCTATCATCAGAAGCAAAGGAGAACATTTTTTTCGCCCTCCTCCTTTTAATACCCTTTAAGATATTTGAAAACTACTATCATGTCCCCTCTCAGACTTGTCTTTTCTAAACTAAACAAGCCCAATTCTTTCAGTCTTTGCTCATAGGTCATGTTTTCTAGATCTTTGATCATGTTTGTTGCTCTTCTCTGGACCTTCTCCAATTTTCCACATCTTTCTTAAAATGTGACACCCAGAACTGGACACTATATTCCAATTGAGAGTGGAAGAATTACTTCTCATGTCTTGCTCACAACACTCCTGTTAATGCATCCCAGAATCATGTTTGCTTCTTTTCTTCCCAAGTGTCACACTATTGACTCATATTTAGCTTGTGGTCCACTATGACCCCTAAATCCCTGCTGTGGTCCTTCGTAGTCAATCACTTCCTGTTCTGTATCTGTAAAACTGATTGTTCTTTCCTAAGTGGAGTACTTTGCATTTGTCCTTATTAAATTTCATCCTGTTTATCTCAGACCATTTCTCTAGTATGTCCAGATCATTTTGAATTACATAAGAACATAAAAACGGCCATACTGTGTCTGACCAAAGATCCATCTAGCCCAGTATCCTGTCTTCCAACAGTGGCCAATGCCAGAACCCCAGAGGGAGTGAACAGAACAGGTAATCATCAAGTGATCCCTCTCCTTCCATCCATATCCAGCCTCTGACAAACAGGGGCTAGGGACACCATTCCTACCCATCCTAGCTAATAGCCATTGATGGACCTAAGCTCCATGAATATGTCTAGGTCTTTTCTGAACCCTGTTAAAGTTCAGTTCTTCACAACATCCTCTGGCAAGGAGTTCCACAGGTTGACTGTGTGCTGCATGGAGATAAACTTCCTTTTGTTCATTTTAAACCTGCTACCTATTAATTAAATTTGGTGACCCCTAGTTCTTATGTTATGGGAACAAGTAAATAATTTACCTTATTCTCTTTTTCTACATCAGTCATGATTTTATAGACCTCTATCATATCCCCCCTTAATCTTCTCTTTTTTTAAAATGAAAAGTCCCAGTCTTTTTAATCTCTCTTCGTATGGAACCTGTTCCAAACCCCTAATCATTTTTATACCCTTTTCTGAACCTTTTCCAATGCCAATATATCTTTTTGAGATGAAGCAACCACATCTGTATGTAGTATTCAAGATGTGGGCATACCATGGTTTTATAGAGAGGCAATAAGATATTCTCTGTCTTATTCTCTATCCCTTTTAAATGTTAATTATTGCTAACATTCTGTTTGCTTTTTTAACTGCTGCTGCACACTGAGTAGATGTTTTCAGAGAACTATCCACAATGACTCCAAAATCTCTCACTTGAGTAGTTGTAGATAAATTAATCCCCATCATATTTATATGTATAGTTGGAATTATTTTTCCAATATGCATTATTTTAAATGTATCAACATTAAATTTCATTTGTCATTTTCTTGCCCAATTATATAATTTGATGAGATCTTCTTGAAACTCTTCATAGTCTGCTTTGGTCTTAACTATCTTGAGCTGTTTTGTATCATGTGCAAAATTTGACACATCACTGTTTATCCCTTTCTCCAGATCATTTATAAATAGGTTGAATAGGATTGGTCCCAGTACAGACCTTGGGAGACATCACTACATACCTGTCTCCATTCTGAAAACTTACCATTTATTCCTACCCTTTTTTTTCTGGACATTTAACCAGTTATCAATCCATGAGAGGACCTTACCTCTTATTCCCTGACAACTTACTTTACTTAAGAGCCTTCAGTAAGGGACCTTGTCAAAGGCTTTCTGGAAACCTAAGGGCTGTGTCTACACTGGCATCCTTTTCCGTAAAAGGGATGCTAATGAGACACTTCGGAATTGCAAATTCCATGGGGGATTTAAATATCCCCCGCGGCATTTGCATGAACATGGCTGCCGCTTTTTTCCGGCTCGGGGTTTTGCTGGAGAAAAGCGCCAGTCTAGATGGGATCTTGCGGAAAATAAGCCCTTTTCCGGAATACTTGAAAGTAGAAATAAGGGATCTTCCCTGTTCACACTGATTTTTTTGTGCAAAAACCCCTTGCGCAAAACGAAATGGCAGAAAATATACTGATCAGAGCATGACTTATACTAAGCGTATGTTCTGATGGAATAACACGCAGTGAAGACATAGCCTTAGTTGAGATCCTAATTCGAATTAACTACTCCGTGCCGCATGTAGCCGTGGGCACGGAGTTCAGACTAAGGGGGATTTAAAAATGGCAGTGCCCAGGAAATTGCAAATGAAGCCCAGGATATTTAAATCTCAGGCTTCATTTGCAACTCCGGTTGCCCTCATTTGCCTGCCTAGCTCGAACTAATGAGCTAGTGTAGACATACCCGTAGAGATGTATGGATTTAGGAAGCAGTTCCTTGAGGAAATTTCAGTTGTTAGTCTGAACCACTCACTGTCCATGGCACTCCTACTATCTGTACAAATTCTGCCCGCAATCTTCAGCACTCAGTTCATAACAAAGATATCAAGGTTTCTTTTATCAGTTAGTTCAGAATATTAATAGTTTGTTCTAGCAAGTTGTTATCTTATGTGCAGCAGCTTTTCGTATATCTTTTTAAAGCTTTATTTGTGTTCGTTAGTATCTTATGGTTTTCAGAACTTCACTTTCAGCTCTTTTTTATTTTTTTCTTCTTGGATTTTAATAACGCAAACTTTTTTTCTTAATAAATCAACTTTTTCTTTTTTGTTGCTTTAAACATTCACAGAAATTATTTTGGTCACTGTGTAAAAAAATAGACAGATGGCATTTATTTTTTTTGAGGAAGAACAGCTCTTGCACAAAAGGTGCCAAAAAGGTGCAAAAAGGTGCCATGTACACAGCGCTTTTTTGTGCAAATACCTTTTGCACAAAAGGGAAAGGAAGAGGAAATGCAAATGAGAGCACAACACATGCAAATGAGAGCTCCATTTGCATTTCCTCTTGTGGAAGAGAATAGTAGTTTAGACATAGCCTGAATGTGTTACAACTAAAACTGTTCCTCTTTCATCTTGCCCTAGCCCTGTAGAATATAGTGTTGTAATGATATATTCTCTTTAGCCCCATCCAGGCAGGGAAGAGAAACAAGTCAGCTATCAGAACAGACACTTTTTCATACCAGTAAGGTAAACATGCTGTAGCTTTCTAGCAACAACCATGAAGTGGAGTAAGCAAAGTTGTACTGCTGGCGTGCTTACTTACTTCATTCTACTTACTACATTGGGGTATGTCTACACTACCCCGGCTAGTTCGAACTAGCGGGGTAATGTATGCATACCACACTTGCTAATGAAGCCCGGGATTTGAATTTCCCGGGCTTCATTAGCATAAGCGGGGAGCCGCCATTTTTAAATCCCCGCTGCTTCGAACCCCGTGCAGCGCGGCTACACGGGGCTCGAACTAGGTAGTTCGGACTAGGGTGCCTATTCCGAACTACCAGTACACCTCGTTTCACGAGGAGTAACGGTAGTTCGGAATAGGAACCTAGTCCGAACTACCTAGTTCGAGCCCCGTGTAGCCGCGCTGCACGGGGTTCGAAGCAGCGGGGATTTAAAAATGGCGGCTCCCCGCTTATGCTAATGAAGCCCGGGAAATTCAAATCCCGGGCTTCATTAGCAAGTGTGGTATGCATACATTACCCCGCTAGTTCGAACTAGCGGGGTAGTGTAGACATACCCTTGTTGTGTACATTACATAGGCATATATAACACTAGCACACAAATGCCAAGTCAAAACTGAGACTCTGCTGTGTGAGGACCTGCTGTACAAAAGCTTAAATAGTCACTGTCTCTCCCCTAAAGAATTTCTAAACTAATTACATGTGTGTAAAGCTTTGACTATGCTATACAGTAGTACAACATGTCAAATTAACTAAGGATATTCCACGAATCATTTTATTTCAAATTGACATTTTATATTTCTTGTTTGGCTAATAAAATGTCAATTCAGTTAATAATTTGCACAGTTTACACTGGTATAAGATATAAATACATCTTCCAAATGAGACTTTAATCTGACCACTGACTTTTCTTTCTATCCAGAAAGAAATCAGATCTGACTCTAATACCACCTGGAATTACCCACAAAATGAAGAATAAGAGCCCACACCCAAAGGAAGCTGCCACAGCAGCAGAATTTGAAAATAACAAACCAACCAACCCCACTGCGGTAATTTCTGTGAGTGAAAGAGAGAAAAACATGCTCGCGGAAAGCATATTTCTTATATAAAAATATTTGCTCAGAAACAAAAATTACAATTTTTATTTAAATTATAGTTTTACCGTGGCATTACCAGCATTGATAACTTTATACAAACGTTGTATAATGCTATAGTGTAATCCAAATTAAGAATTAAGAAATGGCCTCATTGTGTGTCACATATATGTTCACAAAAATACTTAGTGGTTAAACCATAACAAACATATAGGCAACTCAGCAATTTCAGTAGCCCTCATCGAAAGCTATGATGTTATATGATTGTGGAACATTGAGATGAGAAAATGGCTTTAAGAGAAGGCATAGCTGAAAGGAGCTCATATCTCAGACAAGCCCACAGAACAGCCAAACAGAAGCACATAGATGTGTACACATATACACAGTATATCACTTTTACAATCTAGCAACATAGGTTGCCCTGATATCTGCTGGTAACACTGGGGTAAGTCAGCTGGGGGAGAGTACCATTGGTGATACTATATTTTAAGAGCAAAAGCATTTTCCTCCTAACTGACTGAACTTCTGAGCTGCCCTTAACTATCCTGGGAGAAGCCATCAAAGGATCAAGGAAACAGAGAGTGTGTCTAAACTACACCCCTCTGTCAGCAGAGGGATGTAAATTAGATGTATCGAAAGTGCAAATGAAGCCAGGATTTAAATACCCCATGCATCATTTGCATAATGGCAGCTGCTGCTTTTTTTTGAAACAGGCCTTTTTAAAAAAACCCAGCAGGTTAGACGGGGCATTTTCAACAGATATGCCCTGTTTCAAAAGATCCTCACTTTGAGGAGTACAGGATCTTTCAAAACAGGGCATTTCTGTCGAAAATGCCCCGTCTAAACTGCTGGGGTTTTTCAAAAAGTCCTATTTTGAAAAAAAGTGGTGGCCGCCATTATGCAAATGAAGCGCAGGATATTTAAATCCCGGCTTCGTTTGCACTTTCAATACATCTAATTTACATCCCTCTGCTGGCAGAGGGGTATAGTTTAGACATACCCAGAGTAAGGGTATGTCTACACTACAGCACTAATTCGAACTAACTTAATTCGAATTAGTTAATTCGAATTAAGCTAAATCGAACTAGTGCATATAAACCTAAAAACTAGTTCGAATTAGCATTTTGCAAATTCGAACTAGCATGTCCACATTAAGTGGATCCTGAACAGGGCTTAAGGATGGCCGGAAGCAGTGCCGGCAGGGCATCAGATTAGGACTTAGAGCGTGGAGCTGCTGTCTCAGGCTAGCCGAGGGCTGTGCTTAAAGGGACCCGACCCCCACCCCGGACAGACAGTTTTCAGGGGTTCCCCGCTCGCTTGTCTAATTCGATGAGGGACAGCAAAGCAGTCCTGGCTTGGAGTGCCCTGAATGCCCACACTCGGCACATCACAGCACTCGGCCATCAGCCCGGCTGCACTTGCCGCAGGCTGCCATCCGCAGGGGGAGGTCTGCAGGAGAGCTTCCAGCCTGAGGAGCCCGCAGAGCCACCCCAGTCCTCCCCATCGGGGGCTCGTACCCCATTCCTCCCTCACATCCTTCCACTTACCCCTCCTTAGCCCTCCTTTCTGATGTACAAAATAAAGGACACGTGTTTTCAAAAATAGAAACTCTCTTTATTTAACAAAACTCGGGGAGACTGGGAAAAGGAGGTGGGAGAGGAGAAGAGAGAGGCTGGGAGAGGGGAGGGCAACTAAAAAGATCAGGGGTTTGGAACAGATCCCATATGAAGAGAGGCTAAAGAGACTGGGACTTCTTGGCTTAGAAAAGAGTAGACCGAGGGGGGATATGATAGAGGTCTATAAAAGCATGAGTGGTGTGGAGAGGGTGCATAAAGAAAAGTTCTTCATTAGTTCCCATAATAGAAGGACTAGAGGACACCAAATGAAATGAATAGGTAGCAGGCTTCAAACTAACAACAGAAAGTTCTTTTTCACAAAGCAAATAGTCAACCTGTGGAACTCCTTGCTGCAGGAGGATGTGAAGGCTACAACTAGAACAGAGTTTAAAGGGAAGTGAGATCAAGTCATGGAGATTGGGTCCATGGAGTAGTCTTAGCCAGGGGGTTAGAGTGGTGTCCCTGCCCAAAGTTTGTGGAAGACTGGAGAGGGATGGCACAAGACAAATGGCTTGGTCACTGTCTTCGGTCCATCCCCTCCAGGGTCCCTAGGGTTGGCCGCTGTCGGCAGACAGGCTACTGGGCTAGATGGACCTTTGGTCTGACCCAGTACGGCCATTGTAAGCTCAGGGCTCAGGGTTGGGGTCTCAGTGGACCCCCTTGATTTTCATGCACACCTGCTCCTGGGTGGCCAGGCTGGCAGCTCTCCTGCCCTAGCTGGCCACTTTCCTGTGCCTAGTGCTGAGGTCGTGGACGAGGTCCACGATGTCTGCACTAGACCAGGTGGGTGCCCGCCTCTTGCGGTCCCAGGCAAGCTCCTGGGAGCCGCCAGCCTGGTCCCGGGAAGAGGGGGAGGGTGGGGGGCATCAGGTGGCTGGCTCGAGCCGTGCCAGGTGCAGGGTCTGCTAGCTGGGTGCTGGCAGGCTTGCACCTGGCACGGGCACCGTAGCCAGCCCGTGCCCCTTTAAGGGGTCCGGGGCCGGGAGGGGGGCATACGAGTTTCCCTGGTGTTGGCCAGAGTGGCCACCAGGGAAAGCTGGGGAGGGCTAGCCTCCCACTAGTTCGAATTAAGGGGCTACACACCCCTTAATTTGAACTAGTAAGTTTGAACTAGGCTTAGTCCTCGTAGAATGAGGTTTACCTAGTTCGAACTAAGCGCTCCGCTAGTTCGAATTAAGTTCCAACTAGCGGAGCGCTAGTGTAGCACCTATCAAAGTTAATTCGAACTAACGTCCATTAGTTCGAATTAACTTTGTAGTGTAGACATACCCTAAGAGAGGAAATGGAAGCAGAGAAGGTAAGAGAAATGGGGAAGGAACAGCATGAAAGACAAATGGGGAAGAAAATAGGATGGGTAAAGAAACCAAAGGAACCAGGGAGAAAAAGGCAGAAAGAAGAGAGAGAAGAAAATAAGGGGGAGAGAGGATAGCAGTGGGAAGAAGTAAAACAGAGCGGGATCTAAGAGAAGGAAGAAAGAAAAGTAGTGGGAAAGAAAAAGGAAAAGAGGGGAGGAAAGATCTGTGGGAGAAGGAATTAAACATGGGAAAGGGAAGAACCAGAAAGAAGGGATATCTAAGAGAATGATAAATATGAGTAGAGGGATAATGGAGAGAATGATAAATATGGGTAGAGGGTTGTAAGGTAAGTAGAAACCACAACATGAGGAACAAAAGTGAAGGAGATATGTGCTCTGCAATTAGTTTGACTAGCTTAGTGGAAGACTGTAATATTAAAAAGTAGATTTGCATGGAAGGTAAATAATAATAATGGGAGGCAGGTATCAAAGAACTTTACACAATCATCTACTATATATTTGATAGTTTGTCTGTTGTTTCAAGAACATTGACTAAATGGTAAGGACCTTCACATTTGGTAGGCAGCTTCCTGTTATTATAACTTAAAGGTAAGGATTTGGTTGTGCCAGAAAAAATGCAGTATGCCTAGAATGGCATTGCTTCTCAGAAAACCATATAGAAAAAGACAGAATCACCATGCAGGTGAAAGGGGCTGGCTGCGAACATGCTTCCCTGTCTATAACTACTCCAGCCCCAAACCTCACACTCCCGAGGTACCCTTTAGGGAGGATGGGGGAGGCTGAAGGTCTCCCCCACCCCAGATTCATATGAGAACATTGCTGGCTCTTCCCCTGATTCAGGGAGTGAGGGAAAAGTGCACCGTTTGCTGCATTCCTCATTATGGCTGGGGAGCTGTGCTGCCCTTTACTCTTGCTCCTTGACAGGATAGGAAGGGGAAGAGCAAGCAGCCCTGGTAAGAATTTTCCATTTATTTTTTTAAAAATAATTGAGTTAAGGAACCGATCAATATTGGGCAAATATGCCAGTTGTACATACAAGAGAACTGACAACTACTGACTTATGTATTTTGGAGTTTAAAAGAAAAATAGTAACAGAAGAGTCACATTTGTGATCCTATAGTAGAAAGGAAAAATTAATATCCTGAAATTAAGGAATACAGAAAAAGGTGATCAGAAAAGTTGGAGCTGTTCCAGCCCATCAATAGCCAGACTAAAAACACAAAGAAGATGAATGAATGAGCTTAGAAGGCAAAACTCTTTTCAGAGTCAATAAGCAATGAAAATCATTCAATAGAGACTGCATGAAGTACAGATGAAGCTTCCACATAGAACTTCTTATAACAGATTTGGAGATTAGGTCCAAGATTGGATAGAAGTCTCCTGTGGTAAATTTGCACACCACAAACTATCAGTGCTAGAATTCCCATCTTCACTTGTTGGTGTGAACTTGAAAAATAATCTGCATGCATAGGTGGTGCCAAGTTTCTAATATCAAGAAACGTGACTGTTCTGGTTAACCATTCAAGAGAGTGGCCCAAAGTCTTTATGAGTGACTTTTCTGGGTGGAATTAATACATCCTGGCTGTGTCCAGACTCAGGGGTTTTTTCGAAAAAAGTAGCCTTTTTCGAAAAAACTTCACCTGCGTCTAGACTGCAGCCGCGTTCTTTCGAAATTAAATCAAAAGAACGCAGCTTTTCTTTCGACGGCGGTAAACCTCATTTCACGACGAAGAAAGCCTTTTTTCGAAAGTGCTCTTTCGAAAAAAGGCATTCTTGAATGCCAACAGGGCTTTTTAGAAAGAGAGCATCCAGACTCACTCGCTGCTTTCTTTCGAAAAAGCGGCTTGCTTTTTTGAAAGTACTGCTTGCAGTCTAGATGCTCTTTTTCGAAAGAGGCTTTTTTGAAAGATACTTTCGAAAAAGCCTCTTTTGAAAGAGGCTTGCAGTCTAGACATAGCCCCTGATATTACTTAATCCTATCACTCACTCATCTGAAGGGAAGAGGAGCTCCCAAAGGAAAAGCTGTTAGAAGAGCTTTGTAGAGTTCCAGTGGGCTTGTAGTTACCTATTAAGTGTGCTTGGATATGGGCTGGAAAAACGAGATGTTAGGCCTTTTTTCTGTAAGGAAATTTTACTAAGAAAAAGAAGGAACCTTTATGACAAAAGGAGCATCTTTGAAAGGAAAATATGAGAGCAGGTGGCTGATGAAATCCCACATCTGAGAGTCATGGAAAGAAGAGAAGCATCTGCCCATGGAAGGTCCTAATTCACCCAGGGACACTGCATTTGAAAGTCTTTTCAAGAATGTGAATGCTTAACAGCTATTGAGCATTCTCCCCAGAGATTCAATCCCTGGAAGGAAAGGAGAGTGAGATTAATCATCTCAGTTCTTCAGTCATATCAACCAGCGACCCACTGGAAGTAAACCACAGATCTGGTGGTTATTCTGGCACTTTTGAATGCTGCATCACTCCAACTACCTTTGTTGGTTGGAATCAGACAGCTTGCCATCAGATGAGTCATGCCAAAGCTGTGTGGAAAAACTCACAGTAGCCTGCCAGGGGCTAACTCTGATGGACCACATCTACCCCACAGTCTGCTTATTGCCCGTGCCTGCTTTATGTCATCTGTTTATGACAGTGGCCCTTCTAGTAGCTATACGATCATCTTGAAGGGTAAGGGAGATTCAGGACCTCATGGCTGACCCTCCTTACAGTGTTCCAAAATGACAAAATGCCCCTTATACCTCACCGAAAGATTTTTCAAAGGTTGTCTCAGATTTTCATCTAGTCCAGGCTAGTTTCATCTAGTTCATTTTCATCTAGCTCAGACAATTAAAGTTCCATTTTTCTTTCCCAGGCTCCTTTTCAACCATGGGAAAAACAAATTGTGCAAAATTGATATGGTCAGACTCTTTCTTACTATCTGGGCAGAAAAAGAGCCTTCACACACTCCACCAGGCTGTCTGTAGTATTAGCATAAAGGATCCATCTAAAGTCTATTTGGGTAAATAATTGTAAATTCTGTTGTGATGTCACTCTCCCACCAGAACATCTTTAGAGGGGGTTCTTTGGTCTTCTTTAGTTAGGCATCACCATTAGTAACTAGAGTGCATGTTAATTAGGAGGTGGGGGCATGTGTGACAACATAATTTAGGTTTAAATAATTCGAAGCTGAGATTGAAAAACTTAGTTGAAAAGTTTTCTTCTTTGTAAGAAGAGGTAAACAGTCCAGATTATTTCAGGCAAAGTGATATCTATGTCTTAGTGAAAGTGTGTGTAAAGACGATTCTTCATCCCATATCTGCCAAGGATATCTGTGAGGGGATGGTATATCAAAAATTATATATATATATGTGTGTGTGTGTGTGTGTGTGTGTGTGTGTGTGTGTGTGTGTGTGTGTGTGATCAAATAGACTGTTTCTATGTGTACATGCACATATCCCACATCTGACATCATTTTTAGTATACCAATGCATGTGTATATATATATTTATATATATTTATGTGTATTTATATATATATATATATATATATATATATATATATATATATATATATATATATATATATATATATATATATATATATATATATATAAATACACACACACACACACAGAATTACATTTATATTGTATGAATATACACAAAAGAACATTTTATATAAATATGTATACAAAACTATACATGAGATATGGGATATATATGTACAGATAGTCTATTTGATAATATAGAAGAGCTCATTGAAGTTATTTTGACATAGGCTACATATAGACTGTCATGATTTTCTGCAAATGCTTTTAACAGAAAAGTTTTTCCATTAAAAGCATTTGCGGAAAAGAGCATCTAAATTGGCACGGACGCTTTTCCGCAAAAGCACTTTTAGCGGAAAAGCGTCCGTGCCAATCTAGACACGGTTTTGCGCAAGAAAGCCCCAATCGCCATTTTTGCCATCGGGGCTTTTTTGCTCAAAACAGTTTTTAGCTGTCTACACTGGCCCTCTTGCGCAAAAGCATTTGTGCAAGAGGGCTTTTTCCCGAGTGGGAGCAGCATAATATTTGCGCAAGAACACTGACAATCTTACATTAGATCATCAGTGTTCTTGCGAAAATTCAAACGGCCAGTGTAGACAGCTGGCAAGTTTTTCCACAAAAGCGGCTGCTTTTGCGGAAAAACTTGCCAGTCTAGACGCAGCCATAGTGTACTGTGAGACACCTAGACCATTTGTCTGAAGTAGTCTGATAGAAGGAAAGTATACTGGCCACTGGATGAATAGTTTTCTGTTCCCTGAGTGACCAGGGAAGGACTGTTCCAGAGCAATCAGGAATGTACTAGAACCAATTTAATCATGCAGATACCATAAGACATCTGGAGCCAATTAAGAACTTTTTAGAAGCAATTAAGAGGGACAGGCTAATCAGAACACCTGCAGCCTATTAAGAACCTGATGGTACTAGTTTAAAAGTCTCCACTTCAGTGGGGTGGTTTGTGAGGAGCTGAGTAATGTGGTATGCTGTGGGAGAGCTGGAGGACAAAAGTGGTCAGGTACTAGGAGTAAGGTGCTGGAAAGGACTGTTTGGGAAAGTGGCCCAAGGCAGGGATATAGCGCTGGTAATAAAGGAAAAACTACCTGTTGCTGCTGCCATTAGGGTTCCTGGGCTGGAGCAGAGGGTCGGTCCAGGTTCCCTCCAATCATCCTTACAGCACCACAGAGACATTCCCTGAGAGGGAAGACGGAGACCTAAGGAGTGTTCTCACACCAAACCCAATGACTAGCCTATGATGAAGGTGGCTCAGTAGGCTATGACCCTTGCCTCAAGAAAGAGTGCATCTAGGATCACTCTGTGGCACACCTTAGCCACCTAGAAGTGCAGGACACCCAAGACAAAACTGAAGCTTTTCCACGGTGCCTTAAAATGAGTTTCAGTTTAACTAAAACAGTCACTTTTTATACACTGCCTCTTTTTGAGTATAGTCTTAAGTATTATTTATTGTTTATCCTTTCTACTTTTTCAGGGATGTGTTTTTCTCATTAGTTTTTTTTTATGCCTTCTCTCTCTCTCTCTCTCTCTCTCTCTCTCTCTCTCTCTCTCTCTCCGTGTGTGTGTGTGTGTGTGTGTGTGTGTGTGTGTGTATATATATATATATGCCTATGGATACATATGTATGTACCAAGGTATCACAAATAAGCAGAAGCAAATAATAAATATAGGAATGTATGTATACGTTTTAATTATGTGCTTCTTTGTAATGCCAAAGTGTAAATATCTATTAAAATGTTCATTCTTCAACAGTCAAGATCAATGGAAAATTATATTGAAATAAGACATTTAACTTCTTAATATTTCCCATTGCAGCATTCTTTTTATACCTATAGTAACCCCATAAGGCACAGTCTGGAGTTTAGCTTTTTCAGAGATTGTTTTGTTGGATCAATAAAAACTGATAATATGAGGCTATGGAACTTTATATACCCATTCCCACCCAATGTGTTCATCCTGGACAGATCTCAAGAGAAATGGTTCAAAAGTTTGAACTCTCTAGAATACCCTTGAGTCTTGTGTACAATTTCATATAACCCAAGAATATGGCTCTATGGAGCTGGAATAATGAGCACATTTATTTTTTGCCTTCACAGCTGGTTCACTGAGCTTCTTATTTGCAGGGATTTTAGCTTTTGCTTAACTTCTAGTCCTATGGTTACACCAAATTTCAGGGTATTCCTTCAGATGCTTAATGTATGCCAGCACCTTAGAATCATAGCATCATAGAACTGGAAGAGACCTCAGAAAGTCATCAAGTCCAGCCCCCTGCTCTAGGCAGGACCAAGTCCAACTAAATCAACCTGGCCAGGGCTTTGTCAAGCCGAGACTTAAACACCTCTAGGGATGGAGACTCCACTACTTTCCTAGGTAACCCATTCCAGTACTTCACCACCCTCCTAGTGAAATAGTTTTTCCTAATATCCAACCTGGACCTCTCCCACCACTACTTGAGACCACTGCTCCTTGTTCTGCCATCTGTCACTACTGAGAACAGCCTCTCTCCATCCTCTTTGGAACCTCCCTTCAGGAAGTTGAAGGCTGCTATCAAATCCCCCCTCACTCTTCGCTTCTGCAGACTAAACAGACCCAAGCCCCTCAGCCTCTCCTCATAAGTCATATGCTCCAGCCCCCTAATCATTTTGGTTGCCCTCCGCTGGACCCTCTCCAATGCGTCCACATCCTTTTTGTAGTGGGGGGGCCCAGAACTGGACACAATACTCCAGATGCGGCCTCACCAAAGCCGAATAAAGGGGAATGATGACATCTCTGGATCTGCTGGCAGTGCTCCTCTTAATGCAACCTAATATGCCATTAGCCTTCTCGGCTATAAGGGCACACTGTTGACTCATATCTAGCTTCTCATCCACTGTAACCCCCAGGTCCTTTTCTGCAGAACTACTACTTAACCGGTTGGTCCCCAGCTTGTAACTATGCTTGGGATTCTTCCGTCCCAAGTGCAGGACTCTACACTTGTCCTTGTTGAACCTCATCAGATTTCTTGTGGCCCAATCCTCCAATTTGTCTAAGTCATTCTGTACCCTATCTCTGCCCTAAGCGTATCTACCTCTCCCCGCAGCTTAGTGTTATTCGCAAACTTGCTGAGGGTGCAATCCATCCCCTCATCCAGATCATTAATAAAGATATTGAAAAAAACCAGTCCTAGAACCGAACCTTGGGGCACTCCGCTAGAAACCGACCACCATCCTGACATCGAGCCATTGATCACTACCCGCTGGGCCCGGCCTTCTAGCCATCTTTCTATCCATCTTACCGTCCATTTATCCAATCCACAATCCCTTAACTTGCTGGCAAGAATATTGTGGGAGACCATATCAAAAGCCTTGCTAAAGTCAAGGTATATAACATCCACTGACTTCCCCATATCCACCGAGCCAGTTACCTCATCATAGAAGCTAATCAGATTGGTCAGGCACGACTTGCCCTTTGTGAATCCATGCTGACTATTCCTAATCACTTTCCTCTCATCCAAGTGCCTCAATATGGATTCCTTAAGAATCCCTTCCATGATTTTTCCAGGAACCAAGGTAAGACTGACCGGCCTATAGTTCTCTGGATCATCCTTCTTCCCTTTTTTGAAGATGGGCACTACATTTGCCTTTTTCCAGTCATCCGGGATTTCTCCCGATCTCCACGACTTTTCAAAGATAATAGCCAAAGGCTCCACAATGACATTTGCCAACTCCCTCAGTACCCTCGGATGCACTAAGTCTGGACCCATGGATTTATGTACGTTTAGCTTTTCTAAATAGTTCCTAACCTGTTCTTTACCCACCACGGGCTGTCCATCTTCATCCCATCTTGCGTCACTTGGCGCAGAAGTCCAGGAGCCGACCTTGTCTGTGAATACAGAGGCATAGAAAGCATTGAGTACTTCAGCTTTCCCCACATCATCTGTCACTAGGTTACCTCCTTCATCCATTAGGGGCCACACACCCTCTCTTGTTAACATGCCTGTAGAAACCTTTCTTGTTATCCTTCACATCCTTAGCCAGTCGCAATTCCATTTGCGCTTTCGCCTTCCTGATAACCCCCGGCATTCTCGAGCTATACCTTTAAACTCCTCCCTGGTCATTTGTCCAAGTTTCCACTCTTTGTAAGCTTCCTTTTTGTGCTTAAGTTCACCAAGGATTTCCCCTGTAAGCCAGTCCGGTCTCCTACCATGTTTGCCTCTCTTGCTATGCATCGGGATGGTTTCTTTCTGTGCCTTCAATAAGGCTTCTTTAAAATACCGCCAGCTGTCCTGGACTCCTGTCCCCTTCATGTTAACATCCCAGGGGATTCTTCCCATCAGATCTCTGAGGGAGTCAAAATCTGCTTTTTTGAAGTCCAAGGTGTGTATTTTACTACTCTCTTTTCTTCCTTTGGTCAGGATCCTGAAATCTACCATCTCATGATCACTGCTTCCCAGGTTGTCACCTCCACTTCCCCTATTAGTTCCTCCCTTGAGCATACAGACAATCTCTCTCTCTTTCTCTCTCTCACACTCACTCTTTTTGGCATTGTTATTGCATTTAAGGCTTATTCAAGTCATACTTTCCTGTTTCAGAGAACTGATGACTACTTGTTTTTTATCATTTTTACTATTGATATAAAATGTCTTCCAACTCAACAGATCAAAAATTAGCTTCCCAAAAGATGCTGACTCCCATTATTCTTCAGTCGATTACCTCTGAGGATTGCTGCAAGAATGGTTTAGGTTGGAAATTAGGGAAAAATGAGTCTCAGGGTAGTTAAGCACTGGAATATACTGTCTAGAGAGACTGTGGGATCTGTGCCATTGGATATTTTAAAGAGTGGATTAAATAGACAACTATCAGGAGTGGTCCAGATAACAGTTCTGCTGTGAGGGCAGGGGGAGGGACTAGCAGCTCTCTTGAGGTCCCTGCCAGTCCTACAATTCTAGGATTGAGAAAACGAGGTGATTTTCTCCATTTGTGATGTTTTGGGTCTAAGTGGCATTCAGTCAACTCCCGCCTGTGCTGTGAAAATACTTTGTGACACAGACTGCATTTTTCCTTTCCCCAGAGTAGGCAGGAAGTTTCCCCTTATTGCAGCCCAGTATTTCCCATAAAATTGCTTTGCATAAACTTCTTTTTTCCCCTCTCTGCTGCATTCAGATGAAGTCCAAAGGTGCAATGTGGCTCATGCTAGCTATGCCTCCTTCTCCCACTTGCCACCAGGTCTGCCTCCATGGAAGTGGGAAAAGGCTCTTTGCTTAGTTCCTCTTTGTTTTAACATTGTTGGCAATATTTTGGGAATTCTGAGCATTTTAAAAAGTTTTTAAAAAATCCCAGCAAGACCAAAAAAAGAAAAAGTACAAAACTCCAAAAGGCACTCAGCCTCTGACTCAGCTTCCTCCTCCATGGAAGAAGGAGGGTTCCTGGGTTCGGGATCTGAGAAACATGCAGGGAAAACATGCAGTACCAAAGTTTCCTGCCCCCAAGAAGTTTGAGACTACATGTGTAACCCTTCTGCTGGGTAGACCTGGCAGCAACCAGGTCCGGGTTCAATATCTAGGGGTCCATCTCACACAGAACCGGCTCGAGCTCCTCCCAGTAACCTGGGAAATTCATACACCCCGGGTGCCTCTGAGAGGCAATGCTTTCCCACTCGCAAGCACAGAGTCTGAGTGTAGGAAAGAGACATTTAATGAAACAGAGAGAGAGAAGTCATATGGTATTAACTTGGGAAAATACCACAAACAGAGTTCATAGCCCAAACATGAGTTAAGCCCTCCGCCCCCCAGCCAAGAATCACCCAAAGTTCCAAAGTCCGACACCCCAAAAGTCTCTGTCACTGGTCAGTGCCACCCACAGTCCAAAAGTTCACCTCCAGGGTTTTACCTCCCAACCGGGGTAGAAATGGGGGCGGGGGGATAGATAGGGGCACCTTACATGGTCTGAGGCCGACTGCCCTACCTCTCTGTGGGGTCTGCTGCAGTCTTTAACGTGAGTCACCTTGCCACACTCCACCAGCTCTCGTCCCATTCCACTGGACGCTCCGCTGGTCACCTGCCACCGCTCTTACCAGCTGCACCACGCCACTGGTCACCTGCCACCACTCCTACCAGCCATGCCATGCCGCTGGTCACCTGCCGCTGCTCCTCACCTGCTGCCGCTCCTACCAGACGCGCCGTGCCATTGGTCGCTTGCCACCACTCCACGCCTGCCGCCACTCCTACCAGCCGTGCCACACATGCTAGATGCCTCACCCCAGTTGTCAGAACAATTAGCCATTTTTTCCAGTCAGCACTATCCAATACCAGTCATTAAAGCTAAGATATTATTGTTACTGAACAATAACTAGATTAAGCTTGTCTAGCTTTTGTATATAATATGTATATAGAATCATAGAATACTAAGACTGGAAGGGGCCTTGAGAGGTCACTGGAAGGGGCCTCATGGCAGGACACAGTACTGTCTAGACCATCACTGATAGACATTTATCTAACCTACTCTTAAATATCTTGAGAGATGGAGATTCCACAACCTCTAGGCAACTAATTCCAGTGTTTAACCACCCTGACAGTTAGGAACTTTTTCCTAATGTCCAACCTAAATCTCCTTTGCTGCAGTTTGAGTCCATTGCTTCTTCTTCTATCCTCCAAGACCAAGGAGAACAATTTTTCTTCCTCCACCTTGTGACACCCTTTAAGATACCTGAAAACCTCTATCATGTCCCCTCTTAATCTTCTCTTTTCCAAACTAAACAGGAGGGTTCCAGGTTCCAGGAGGGAGAGGAGGAAGTAAGGACATGGCATGCTGCAGAGAGGGGTGGAAAGAGGCGAGGCAGGGAGGGGAGAGGCAGGGCAGAGAGTTGGGGGATGGGGGAATGGAGTTGGGGAATGGTGGTGAGGTAGAGGTAAAGGAGAGGTGAGGGAACCCAGCAGTCACAACTTTCCTACATGGTGCTTCTGGTGGGCTCACCAGCCCCCGCCCTCTTCTCCCCAAGGTCTGGTCCCTTTAAATGCAGGCCCAAAGGCCTAGTCCTTTCAACGCAGGCCTGAAGGCCTAGTCCCTTCAATGCAGGCCCAGGGGCCTAGTTTTTTAAACGCAGGCCCCGCAACCTAGTCCTTTAAATGGATCCCCTCGTCATCTGGGATCTGGGAGAAAGGGGTAGGGAGGCCTGGGCCCTCCCTCTCCACTGGGCCCCAACCCAGGGCCCTATCAGTGGTGGGTGGTTCCCACTACTGGCCCAGCGCCACGTCCTCCCCGAAACTCGCTGAGCCCGCTGGGCCTTTTTCTGGCCCCCACCCTGGGTTGCTTCCTACCCCCTCACCCGGTCTGACAGCAGTCCCACCTGAAGATGTGGGTCCAGCAACAGCAGCAACGGCTTCCAGGGAGGCTGCGCAGCGCGGCCGGCATTGCAGTCTGGCTAGTCCCGGAGACAATAGCGGCAGGGGTAACGGGTCCAGCACCTCTTGGTTGAGCTGCTGCGGTTGTGGCTCTGGTGCCTGGAGAGGAGCTCCTTCCCCTCCCGCAGCCAGCCCCAACTGAGCAGCCCGGCAGCCTTTTATACCGGGGCTGCACTGCGAGCATGCCCAGCTGCGGGGGAGGGGCGTATTCCACCCAATAGGCGGGATCTCCGCCCCCCTGTTCAGTGCGGGGCTGGCCAGCCCGATCACAGTGCTTAATAAATGAGTCAGGTTACTGAAGAACTAACAAGTTCTTGAGGGAACCTGAGGGCATTAGGAAAATAATAATTAAATGACAGGATCCATTATTTTAAACTTGTTCAGTTTTCTATACTGCAATTGACATTATTCTTATCCATGTAATTCGGGTAATGTTTATAATGAACTCTATATAATTACACATTGACAATTGGAACACTTCTCGATAATTTGATAGAAAATAACTAGAGAACAAAGAACTCATCTTTAAGGGGAAAAAATGTCTCTAAAACTACTTACTGACTTTTTTCATTTTAAATCAAACTGGGGTCTAACTTGGGGACTGCTTGCTAAACGTAGATTAAAATAACACTTAAAAATTAAAATTGTGTTATATCAATCATGTTCCATGAAAATGCGAAATGTCACTTTTTACCTAAAATTTTATTTAAAAATAAGAAAAATATTACAAATTACGCCTCTAATAATGTTTTTTCTTTGCACTGCATGCTTTTTCCAACTACTGCCCAGTGAAAGAATTTTTTTTTCTTTTTGATTCTATCTATTATATTGAAGTGTTTTTCATGTAATTACTCAAGTAATTTGTCTTGATATAGAATCTGTAAAATGTTTGAAGAATCATTTCAATCACTTTCGCCGCCTGGTTCCTAGATGCAATCTGAAAGGTGGTTTACACATACTGTGCTACCTTCACAGACTATACCCATTGTTTAAATATAAAAAAAATTACCTAATTAAGACTGTAATAATTTCATATAATATTAAATTATCTTTTTCCAGATAAAGTTAGTATTTTTCCAAATTAATTATGAAGAAATAACATTTTCTGATAATTGCATCATACATAAATTTAAATCACATGAAAAATACTAAAGCAAGAAAAAAAATCTGAACAACATAAATGGAAAACTTACTTTACTTTTTTTTATGTCTACCTTGCTCAGTTTGTCCTCATTAATAATATGTTTGATTTTTAGGGTCCAGATTATGTCCTCTTGGCAAAAAAATCTGTGAAGGCAAAAAAAATCACTTGGTATCTTTCTGTGAAAGCAGTACAACCATTTCAATTTTAAAATATTAAATGCTATCTCAAAATACGCTTTAAGTTCAAAAAATGAAATCATTTGAAAATATCTTTTGTTCATTTTAAACAGCCGGCACATGCTTGTAATTGGCCATTCTCCCCGCCTCCCCGCACTCCAAAATTTCTTGCTATAATTGTTCAGTGTGTTTAATTTATTTCATATATCTATTTGAACTCTTCTCCAGCTTCTGAAAAGAGACATTTTATTTCCAAATTGACAATGTAATTAGCCTTTAGTCTTTTTTAAGATATTTAAATAAATATGAATATTATGATATTCAGTGTGTCAACATCACAAAACTGTTCTTAAATTTTGTCTGGATTAATTAACATTTCTTGTTCCATATGATCTTTTATCTATCTAGTCTATTTATTTCTAATCCACTCGTCTCCTTATTTAAATGTCTGTTCTTGTACAGTTTTGAAGTGTACATCTTGTTTTTTAAAATTATTGTTTACAGTGCAAGTAGTCTGACAACAAATTCTTAATTTAGGAATAATATGAGGAGTATTATGATTTTTATTTCCTATTCCAAATAAGAATTGTTACCATTCCAAATGCATGGAAGGAGTTTATGATTCTAAGTATAATTTAAAAAACAAACCTTTTTTCATGTCAAGTCAAATGAGATAAGGAAGTAGCTCATGCATTTGATTCATGGATAAAGAAAGCTTTGCGTACAGAAGTTAATACTATGAATAACCAACAAATTTATGATACAAAAGAAATGTTGGCATAAGTCTGTAATATAGAGCTTATTAGGAATGGACTCATGACAACTCTTACTCTGCTGTAAACAACACATATTGAAGTTAGAATTCCATGCATATTAGAGTTCTGTTTTCAGGCTAATGAAAAGATGCTTTGAGAGGAGAGTCATGCAGGGCAAACAGTTATTTAATGCATAGTAAAGTATTTGGAGGGTGTGATTCATATGAAATAGTGACAGCTTAACTTATCAAAATACAATTTGAAGAAAATTGTAGCTTGGATATAAATAAGTCATCATCTCAATAAAGGGGATGAGGGAGTGAAAGGAGAATAATTCATAGCTTCTAAGGTCAGAATTCATGGCTTCTAGGGCCACAAGCAACCACTGTGATCATCTAGTCTGGGCTAGGCAATATGCAGCCCTCGGTTTGGACACAGTACAGTTGGGTTTGCCATTGGCAGGCTGCCAGACGCTTTGTTTACCTGTGCATCTGCACATATGGTCACTCGCAGCTCCCATTAGTCATGATTCACAATTACTGGACAATGAGAGTTACGGTTAGCAGTGGCCCAGCCTGCACTGCTTTCCGCTGCTCCCATTGGCCAGAAATGGTGAACCACAGCCACTGAGAGCTGCAAGTGGCCAAACCTGCAGACATGAAGGTCCACAAAATGTCTGGCAGCCTGCCGCGATGAACCCTGATGAACTGCGTCTGGCCCATGGGCTGCTAATTGCCCACCCCAATCTAGTCCAACCTCATTGGGTTTGTTTAGTTCGGAAAAGAGAAGATTGAGAGGGGACATCATAGCTACTTTCAAGTACCTAAAAGGGTGTTACATGGAGGAAAGAGAAAAATTATTCTCCTTAATCTCTGGTAATAGGACAAGAAGCATAGGCCATAGAACTTCCCCAAAACAATTTCTAGAGCAGCTCTTATAGAAAAGCATCCAATATTCATTTAAAAACTTCCAGTGATGGAGAATCTACCATGACCCTTAGTAAATTGCTCCCCCTTTAATTAACCTCACCATTAAAAAATACTTTATTTCCAGTTATTTCCAGCTGGAGTTTGTCTAGCTTCAACTTCCAGCCATTGGATTGTATTATACCTTTCTCTGTTAGACTGAAGAGCCCATCAATAAATAACTGTTCTCCAGGTAGCTACTTGCAGACCATAATCCAGTCACACCTCAGCCCTCTCCTTGTTAAGCTAAATAGACTGATCCCCTTGGCATCTACCACTATAAGGGATGTTTTCTTATCTTTTGCTCAAGCCTATGGCTCTTCTCTGAAACCTCCCCAATATAGCAACATGCTTCCTGAATTATGGGTACCTGACCTGGACACACTGTTTCTGCAGCAGTCACACCAATGTCAAATACAGAATTAAAATAATTTCTTGGCTGCTACTCAAGATCCCCTGTTTATGCATCCAGTGATCACATTAGCTCTTTTTGACTACAGCATCCCACTGGAAACACATGTATATCTGATTATCCATCATGATGCCCAGATCTATTTCAGAGTCACTACTTCCCAAGATAAAGTCTCCCATCCTGTTAGCATGGCCTATGTTCTTTGTTTGTAGATGTATGTATTTACACATAGACACATTAAAACAATGTTTGTACCTAGTTTACCAAGCCATCACTCTGATTCAATGACCTCTCCTCTTCGGGTATGTCTACACTACCCCGCTAGTTCGAACTAGCGGGGTAATGTATGCATACCGCACTTGCTAATGAAGCCCGGGATTTGAATTTCCCGGGCTTCATTAGCATAAGCGGGGAGCCGCCATTTTTAAATCCCCGCTGCTTCGAACCCCGTGTAGCGCGGCTACACGGGGCTCGAACTAGGTAGTTCGGACTAGGGTGCCTATTCCGAACTACCGGTACACCTCGTTTCACGAGGAGTAACGGTAGTTCGGAATAGGACCCTAGTCCGAACTACCTAGTTCGAGCCCCGTGTAGCCGCGCTACACGGGGTTCGAAGCAGCGGGGATTTAAAAATGGTGGCTCCCCGCTTATGCTAATGAAGCCCGGGAAATTCAAATCCCGGGCTTCATTAGCAAGTGCGGTATGCATACATTACCCCGCTAGTTCGAACTAGCGGGGTAGTGTAGACATACCCTTCATTACTTATCATACTCATAATTTTTTGTGCCATCTGCAACTTTATCCATGATGATTTTATATTTTCTTCCAGGTTACTATTATGTGGTGTACAAACCTTCTCTGGAGAAGTCAGGGGTAAGGAGTAGCTGTGGACATAGGAGGCCATGTCCCACCAGCCATGCTGGGCCTGCTCACACTGAAGAGAGTTCAAAAGGGGGTAACCTTGTAGAATGTAAATTTGGCTCATGTTCACAGTAGTAGTGCCAGTGTAAAAAAAAAACCCACACATTAGCTAAACATATTTTAAGATACTATGCAGCTGAAGGTCATTTTATTTTCAAATTGTAGTTTTACATATATCTATAAAATAACTTAAAATTTGTACAAAGTTAAACATGGTTCCAAGTCTGATACTATTAGTATTAAGGAGTCAAACGTTATTGAGCCACATACAAGACTGTGATTGATAAACATAAATACTAGAAGAATTATAAAAATAAAATTTCCATTCTTAACAAAAGAGGAAAAAACCTTTAATTCATGTATATTAAAATTAAGCAAGCATGTTTTAGTGGAATAAAAAACAAAGTTACATTCTAGGAAGGAGTAATGCAGAAAAGGATCTAGGTGTCATAATGGACCACAAGCCAAATATGAGTTAGAAATGTGACACTATTGCAAAAAAATAAACATAATTTTGGGATGCATTAACAGGAGTGTTATGAGAAAGACATGAGGAGTAATTCTTCCCCACCACTCTGCCCTAATTAGGCCTCTTCTGGAGTAGTGTGTCCAGATCAGAGCACCATATTTCAGGAAAGATGTGAAGAAATTGGAGAAGGTCCAGAGGAGAGCAAAAAAATGTTTAAAGGCCTATAAAACATGACCTATGAGGAAACACTGAAAGAACTGTGTTTGTTTAGTTTGGAAAAGAGGAGACTGAAAGGGGACATGATAGCAACTTTCAAATACCCAAAAAGGTGTTAGAAGGAGGAGAGAGAAAAATTATTGTCCTTAACCTCTAATGATAGGACAAGAAGTAATGGGCTTAAATTGCAGTAAGGGAGGGTTAGGTTGGACATTAGGAAAAACTTCCTAACTGTCAGGTTGTGGGGAGTATGTGAAGAATAATGTATGTGTCTGAAGGACTGTGTTTGGGATACTGCGTGTGTGAGAGAGAGAGCGTTCCTGGGAGTGTGTGTATCAGAAACTGTATGTGTGTTGGGCAAGGATGTGAGGGAGAAGCCAAATGAATGTGTGTGTATGAGGGAGAGAGAGATGGGGACTTAGGTGGGAACTCTGTGTGTATGTCAGTGTGCTATCTCTAAGTCAGGGTTTAGGATAGAAATGTCAGGTCCCTGGGAAAGATGAGGGAGACTCCAGGCCCTTCTGGAAGGGACAGAGCCTCAGGTAGAAAGGATGGGTTGGGGCTTCTGTGCTGCCCTGATCACACAGCCTGGTTCTCCAGCAGCAATTTAAAGACCTTGGAGCTCCACCCAACAACACAGCTATGGTAGTGGCAACAGTGGCCAGAAGCCCCAGGCTCTTTTAAATCACTTGGCCCTAGGACAACTGCCCCCTTTGCTCCTCCCCTTGCCCATCAGCAATTCTTCTTTAAGGTGAGCACTCAGGAGCCTGAACACTTCAACAGTAGAGCAGCAGTCAAAGCTCCCACTCTGAACCATAGACACCAACACAGACAGGCTCCCTGTGCCCTCATCCTAGCTCAGCAAAGGCTCACTTTGGCTTGGCCATCTGTAGCACAGGATGAGTTCCCCCAGCACCTCATTGGCCATGATAAGTTTCTCAAAGAAGGGGAGAGTGTGGCAGCAGCAGGAACTGGGGAGCCAGAGAGCAGCAGCTGCTAGCCAGGTACTCACCTCGGGGAGACTATAGGGGGTAAAACACATTTTGGAGTTATTATAGCCCCACCCTACCCCACCCCACCCCACCCAACCAACCACCATCAGAGCCTGGGATAAGTGAGAATACCACCAAACTGGAATTAGTGAAGCAAGGAAAGCTGGCAAAATTATATTGCAGGATGGCACTTGAAACAGTGAGTGCATTAATCATTGTTGATAAATGCAAAGTAATGAACATTGGAAAATGTAATCCCAACTACACATATAAAACAATGAGGTCTAAATTACCTATTATCAATCAAGAAACAAATCTTGGAGTGATTGTCAATATTCTCTGAAAACATCCAGTCAACGTGCAGCAGCAAACAAAAAAGCTAACAGAATGCTGGGAATCATTAAACAAGGGATAGATAATAAGACAGAAGATATCATATTATCTTGTAATGGTTCATCCTCTCTTATAAGCATCCCTTCTAGCAAGCATGTGTGTCTACACGCACCTACCTCTCCTTTGCTTTGGGACTCATTGGTGTTCTAGATGCACCTTCTTTTGGATTGCCTAGGATCAGGTTTCTTTCTTCTCCTCCTGTAGCGACAGGGACATTAGAAGAGGCCCAGACCCAGCCTCTCCTCTGGGTCCTGGCCCAGGGATCCTGTAAATAGCAGTTGTCTACTAAATTCTGATCCTTGAGGTTTCACTGCTATCTTCCCTCCTCATGGGTTTGCACCATCTTTGCTCTCAAGGCTTTATCTCAAAATCCCAGCAGCACCTTATCCAGAGTTTTGCAACTCTTCCTACCAGCCATGTACAGTCTTCAGTAGCAGACCCTGGGCTTCATTCTATCTACAATAAGCAACCCACATTGAGCTGTCCAAGGTACTGCCACTTTCTCAGACATCCAGTCTTTCACTATGCATAGATTGAGCTCCAAAGAGGAACTGCCTGGCTCTGGTCCAGCAGCTTCTTTATACTAGCTTGCAGGGCCCTGATTGGCTTCTTCCCCTGCAGATACTCTAACCTGCCTAGAGGATTTCCCTCCTTTCTCCTTCTCTTTTCCTGGGGTGGGATGTGGCAAGGTCACATGCTTCCTGTCACACTGCTAAATAAATCCCTGGCACAGCCCATGGGACATCTTGAATCCTGCATACAGGTCTGGTTATTCCACCTAAAAAAAGAGAGATATTAGAATTGGAAAATATACATAAAACAGCTTAAAATTATTAGAGATATGGAGCAGCTTTATCTGTCCAAATGAAGAGCTATTAATTAGACTGGAAAATTTCAGCATGAAAAAGAGATGACTAAGGGGGACTATGATAGAGGTCTATGACTGGTATGGTGAAAGTAAATACGGAAGTGCTATTTACAACTTCTAACACAAAGAACTAGGGATCACCAAAACGAATTAAAAGGCAGCAGGTTTAAAATAAAAGGAATTTAAACAATGTATAGTAAACCTACATAACTCTCTGACAGAGGATGCTGTGAAGGCAAATACTGTAACAGAGTATTAAAAAAACTAGATACATTCATGCAAGAGAGGTCTATCAATGGCTGTTAGCTAGGATGGGCAGAGAAGTTGTCCCTAGCCTGTTTTCAGGAAGCTGGGAATGGGCAGCCAGGGATGATTACACATTGTTTTCATTCCCTCTGAAGTACCTAATACCTACCACTGGGCTAGATGGACCTTCGTTCTAACCCAATATGGTTGTTATTATGTTCTTAAAATTAAGAGAAACATGTATTTTTGAGATGTTAACATTGAAAAAGTACATTCTGAGCAAATTGCATTAGAGGAATATTTTTATTCTAATTTTTCAAATATATTTCTTAGTTTGGGGTGAAACTACTCTGCACATTATATTCCTTGTTTTAGTCTATCAAATTTGCCTCAGAATTTGCAAGTTCCTCTTTCTTTAGTCCAACTTTTAGCTCATGCTTCCCACGTTTTTGTTTGTGTTCCATCTTTAACTTGCAAATCACCTGTTCCTTACATTCTACCCATAAGACAAAAAAGTAGACAATTATCAAAAAAGCAACATTTATTGCAGAAAGCCTATTGCAATTTCCACCTTAAAAGTAGAAAAATGTAACCCTTCTTTTACTTAGAGATGTCTAAAGAAAGAGTATTCACAGGATCCTGTGAAACAATTACAAAAGGAAAACATATAAAAGCAGCAGTCCTCAGTACAGAAAGGAAAAGTACAGTAAGAAATCAAAGTGTTCATAATCCCTCAGAACTGCCATGACAAAAATATATCTAATCAACAAACTCAACAGTTAGAAGCAAAATATTATTCAGCTAACTTCTTTAGACTTAAGGGCAATATGATAGGAATGTTGTTATTTTGAGTGATATATTTAAAATAAAAAATCGTATGCTGACCTTTTAACTTCACTCAATGCTGCCAAATAGGTCCCATTTTATGGTTATCTGGCTATATCATCACAAAAATATTACCAAAATGTTAAACAAGCTCTGAAATAATTCTCATGTCTTTCTAGCTACTATGCTTCTATGCATGAAAAATACCAGACTATTTATGGAGCTAGAGAACCACCTCCTCTGTGCTTTTTCCTCTTTATCTCTGTTTCTACTTTAGCAGAGGAGTACCACACACTTTGCAGTATACTGCATCCATGTTCAGGATTGAGGCCAATTAATTTGCATGGTGCACAAATTTGGAATTCAGTTGAAAGCTAACAACTCTGGTAGCACAAAATACAAAGAAAAGATTCAGAAAATTAGATAAAATGATGAGAGAATTTACTGCGCTACACATGTAAACATTCTGAATATTTTCTCACATTCTAAGCTGCTATCTAATATCCAGTTTGGCACTGGATTCAGTATTAGTATGCTGACAAACTCCATGGTACTTATGGCTGTATTTAGGACCTCTTTTCATGGCTGATAAGAGGAGTCAGAACTTCTATCAACAGTCCTCTCTGTTGGAGGCCTTCACTCCTCTCATGCTTGCAGCTATAGGATCATAGGATTATCAGGAGGTATGAAAGTAAGGGAAGTGGATGGAGGACTCTGGTCCTGGTGTGAGTAGATAGAAACAGTATTGGCACTCAGAATTATGGGGAAGCTGATGATAAAGTAAAAGATGGAAAAGAGAAGGGGGAATAGGTGGGAATTGAAAAAGGGAGAATACAGGGGGAAAGCGGATATTGGAGACAGTAAAGAAGCAGTTGGTAAGAGCTAAAAGGATCCTCAACACCCATAAGGAGAGGGTAAAGCATCAGGAGAGATGGAATAGATAAAGCGAAGTTCTCAAAAACTGGATGCAGATTTCTATGCAGCTATAGGAAATGGAGACTGAATAATAGAGTGAAGAGAGAACCGATACAAAGAAGAAATAGGTAGAACTGGGAAGATGATATGATAGTCTTGGAATGGGGTCACAATCTTACCTTGAAAGATAATGGTCCCATCTGGCTACAAAATCTAAAAATCTGTTATTCAAGTTATTAAAAAAATGCCTTACAGAAATTAAATGTATTTATATTTTAAAAGAGAAGGCTGAGAGTTGACACAATTGTAGTATATATGTACCTATATGGGAAAAATTCTGATAGAACAAGGCCCTTTAATGTAGCAGAGAAAAGCCTAACACAACCAACTGCCTGGAAACAGTTTAGATAAATTCAGATGTGAAATAAAAATGTTATTTTTTACCAGTGAGAGTAACTGATCATTGGAGAAACTTATTTAGTGTTATGAGGGTTAATTAGATACTCAACACAGTTAACATTAACAATAAGAAGGAGGGAACAGAAGCCAGAATAGGTTAAAAAAGGTTAAAGACTATTTCTATAAGCTAGAAGAAATCACTGGGAGGACCTGATGAAATTCACCACAGGATACTTAAGGAACTAGCTCAAGCAATCTCAGGGCATGTCTACACTAGGAAATTATTTCAAAATAATAACTCCCAAAAATAAGCTTTTTAAAATAGCATGTTCACACTACAGAGAAACCTCGAAATTAGTCTGAGGCAGGCTCCCTTAGGCTACATCTACACTGCAGAGCTATTTCAGGATACTAGAAGTATCCTGAAATAGCTATTCCAGGTCTTTTTAGAGCACCCATTATTTTGAAATAGATTTTGAAAAAAACATGCATGTTATTCTGGCATCCCGGCAACCCTCGTTCCACGAGGGTTAATGGGAGTTTTGGAATAGCGCTTTATTTTGAAATTACCTCAAAATAAACCTCACAATTTGCCTCACAGGAAGCACTGGGAAGTAATTACTTTGAATGACTCTGGTGAATAGTTATTTTGAAATAGCAGCAGTGGAGCATCCATACTATCACTATTCAGAATAACTATTTTGGAATAAGAGTTATTCCTCATGGAAAGCAGGAGTTATTATTTCAAAATAACCAGCCCCTTATTCAAAATAATGGGCTTCATAGTGTGGACACTCTGCTTGTTATTTTGAAATAAGGGGAGTTATTGTGGTCTACACTGCATGCTTATTTCAGAATGTTATTTTGAAATAGAAAATCCAAAATAGCTTATTTCGAAATAACACATCTACACAGCAAATGCCCAGCCCACTGAAATAGCACTAAGCTATTTCAAAATAGAGCGTCCACACTCAATGGACATCAACTTCTAGGGGTACTTTTAGATGGTCATGCAGGCCCTTGTGGACCACCATGGCCAGTTCACGGACATCAACATCAGATGGTCGGGGAAGACGCACAATGCCACGTCTTCAGGAACTCCAGTCTGTTCCAGAAGCTGTATGCCAGCACTTTTTCCCCAACCACATCATTAGGATCGGGGATGTGGACATGCCAATGTGCATTGCAGGGGATGCAACCTACCCTCTATTCTCCTGGCTAAGAAAGCCCTACACTGGATACCTTGCCCAAAGCAAGGAATGCTTCAATGGCCACTCAGCAAGGAAAAGGCACCCTCCATTGTAATGGAGAGTGCCTTTGGTCATCTGAAAGGGAAGTTCTGTTCCTCATCCATCTGGACCTCAGCGACCAAAACATCCCCCAAGTGGTGGCTGTGTGCTGTGTCCTCCACAACCTTTGTGAACATAAGGGTGAGACATTCCTGTCAGGGATAGGATTGCTTCTCAATAAACCTTACAGAAAAGAGATAAAATGGAGAAATTTGGAATAGTATTCTGCTTTGGCACAATGAAATCAGTGCTTCAGGTTTGAAAACTAGAAGAAAATGCATTGGAAACCAAATTGACTATAACCCCTTTTTGTTAAAACATGACAAATGATAAGAATTTATAGGGATTGAAGAAAAATACATTGATAAAATTCCCATTTAAAAAAATTACTAAAATTAACTTCATACAAATAATACTGTATTTGTTAAAAATTCAATCATTTCAATAAAGCCTGTACATTTTTGTTTTATTTTCTTAAGAAAAAAAGTTAAGGGCCTAAGCCACACTGGGTAAAGCTGCTAGTACTATAAAAAGAAAGCCAATATTGATTGGTCAAGAACAAATCACACGAAAAAACCTAATTTCCTTCTTTGATAGGGTTGCAGGCCTGGTGGGTGGGCAGAATCTGTTGACATGATAAATCTTGATTTTAGTAAGGTTTTTAATACAGTCTCACATGACATTTTATAAGCAAACTATGGAAATTGGCTCTGGATGAAATTGCTACAAAGTGAGTCTTTCAGCTGGCTGAAATTGAAAAGTTGTATCTAGTGGATCCTCCAAGGGTCTGTCCAGTATTCAGTACTATTGAATAGTTCTCTTAACAACCTGAACTGTGGATTGAAGAATATGCTTATAAAATGTCTGGATTTCTGGTGAGAGCTGAAAGCACTTTGAAGGACAGAATTAGAATTCAGAAGGAACTTAAATTGGGGAAATGGTCTGAAATCAACAAGATGAAATTCAAAAAATACAAGGGACAAGTAGTTCCTTTTGGAAGAACAAATCAAAACTATGAATACAAATAGGGAATAATTGATTGGGCAGTAGTACTGCAGATGAGAATATTGGGTTTATAGTGGATCACAAATTAAACATGAAGCAACAACATGATGTCCCTGTGCAAAAGGCTAGTATTCTGAGTTCTAATAGGTGTGTGGGATCTAAAACACTGGAGACAATTGTTTCACTCTTCTTGGCACTCATGAGGCATCAGCAGGAGTTCTGTGTCCAGTTTTCATTTCAACACTTTAATAAAGGTGTGAACACACTGTAGAAAGTCCAGAGGAGAGCAACAAAAAATGATAAAAGGGTTAGGAAACCTGACCTATGAAGAAAGGTGAAAAAAATGTGAGTATATTTATTCTTGAGAAAAGAAGACTGAGGGCAGGGCCTGGTGACAGTTTTCAAATATGTTAAGACTGTTATATAGAAGATGGTACTCATTTGTTCTCCCTATCCACTAACACTATGGCAGGAAGTAATCAGCTTAATTTGCAGCAAGAGACATTTAAGTTAAATATTTGGAAACACTTTCTAACAATAAGGATAGTTAAGTACTGGAATAGGTTACTATTACGATGCCAACTGCATGGGTGACCGTGTGCCTTTAATTCTGTCCCTCAACACAAAATTCAACCACAACTTCCCCGAGTTCCCAATCTTGACTCGGGCTATCACCTGTAGCTCATTTGCAGTGCCCTAGCAGTAGACCTGGTGGCAATCTGCCATCAGCCCTCACCCGGATGGTGCCAATGAAGTCCATATACTTGGAGTCCACCCTCCTACTGTCCTTTGATTTCGGTCCACCCTCTCTGGACTCTGGTTAGCTAAAACAAACCAGCCTCGGTGAGCAACAATGAGGGGCTGCCTTCTGGACTTACGCCAATCACCGCCGTGTCGGCCTGGGGTGGTAAGGGAACCCCAGCCCTCCCTCACTTCAAGTCCCAGGGGCCTAAGAGCAGGGGCAAGGATCACCTTCTCAGTTGGTGGGGGCAGCTACCAGCAACACACCAACCCGCGGGGCGATTTACTCTTCTGGTGGTCCAAAACACTCCTACCCTGGGTTGCTTCCTACCGCTCACGACATCCTCCCCTTAGGGATCGTGAGAGAGACCTCCAGGATCACTCTCCTGCTTTTGGCTTGCGACGCTGGCTGCCTGCAGTGCTGTGGGCCTGGTTCTCCTCCACCTCCCCCTCCGGTGCCGACCTCCTCCATATAAGCACCTGCTGGGGAGAATGTAAGGCTATCCTTACGCGGCACCCCTGGTGTTTCTCTTCCACCTCTTACCCCCTGCGTCATCAGCCCGCTACCTGTGCGGGCAGCAGCCACTGTGCATGCACTGCATGTCTGCTGGGGCGGGGCTCTCTCTCCCCACATGGCCACCATTCCCCCTTCGGCAGTGCGGGGAAGGCGCACTGTGCTGGGGCGGATCGTGTCTGCCCTGTCACAGTTACCAGTGGATATTGTGAAATCCCTGTTATTGGAGGTTTTAAAAAACAGGTTAGACAAACACCCATCAGAGGTGATCTAGGTAAACTTGGTCCTGCCTCTGAGCAGGGAGATAGTCTAGATCAGCATTTGTCAAACTAGGGTACACAAGAAAACTGCAAGGGATGCATGGGCCCCACTAATCAACTCATCCCTTCTCCCTTTTTCCTTTGTCCCTTTTTGACCCTTTTCATTTCAGTGTGGAGCAACTGTCCCATCACACAGAGGCATACCATGCAAGGCATGGGAGGTGATAGTACCTCTCTAGTTGACACTGGTTAGGACTCCGTTGGAATACTGTGTTCAATTTTGATCATCAATGTGCTAAAGAGATGTGAAAAAATCAAATAAGATACAAAAGTAAGTGGCAAAAAAGATCAAAGGGATGGAATGCAAGCCATATGACCAAAGGCTGAAGGAACTGGACATGTTTAGTTTGGAAAAGAGATTAAAGGAGGGACATGATAGCAGTCTTCAAATACTTAACAGGTTGCCATAAAAAAGATGAAGAAAAATTGTTCTCTCTTGTCACAAAGGGCAAGACAAAAGGAAATGGGTTCAAACTACAACATAGTCAATTTAGATTAAATCTCAGAAAAACTTCCTCACTGAAAGAACACCAAGACAATGGAATAGACTGCTTAGGGAGGTCATGGAAGCTCCTTCAGTAAAGACTTGCGAAAGGAGGCTAAGCAAACAAACCCTGCGTGTTGGCAGCGGGTTAGACTATTTGACCCTAGTGGTCACTTCTAGCTTTGTGGTTCGATGATTCTACAACTCAAATTCTTCTGGGAAAATAATACAAAGTCTCTGGTCCCTGTTAGAATTCAGTAAATCAATATTATTCATCCTTTCATTTGCTGAAACATTCGAGCAAGTGTCACCTGCCATTAATTGGTTTATAGGTGTATCTTATCATTAAATTGTCTTGGGATGCAAACAGTAGAAGCATAGAGAAATAAGTGACAATACAATAAACATTAGTAGTTGGAGGTTGTGCACCTCCAATGTGTGTTAAACTTCATATCTCCAGCCATCTAAGAAGTGTACCAGTAGATGACTAATAAACACTCTGAACTGGCTTATTGTTATTAAACTATGTCTCATTAATTTTACATTTCATTGTTTTAAAAATGCATCTATATGGGGATTTATTATCATTATATTATTTATAATTTATATATTGGTAGCATATAGTAGCTCCATCTGAGATACAGACCAATTGTGTAACGTACAAGATATCCTTGGGCAATGCATCCCTTTCCACTATAAAAACCAGTTCCTAAAAAAAAATTTGTTTTGTGCTCTTCTGTTTGTTAGGTTTTTCCCTATATTTGCAATATGCCCTTAAGTATTGGGACCTAAAATGAGTTCAAACAAGCTACAAAATGTCCTAAAGGTCCATTCAATTCAGCTTTTCTCCTCCAGCTTCTAATTCTGCATCCTTGCTTCCTTTCCCCACCCAACTCTACCCCCTTTCACCTTCATGCTATGGAGTGTTGCCTTTCTATCAATTAAAAATTACAAATACTTTGGCTCTCAGTCTACACTCTCTAACTGATTGAATTAGTCACATTCATTTGTCACAACATTACATACCATAACTATTTAGGCCAGGCATGTCCAAAGTCTGGCCCGCGGGCCAATTGCGGCCCGTGTTCCGGTTTAATAAGGCCCCACAGGTAATTTGGCAATATCTATCTTTTATGGCCCCCAACGAATCCATATGTATTGAGATGAATACATTGTAAAATCTCAGTTAATGTCAGTTGGTCTAAATCAGTTATAAATATATTTGGATACAACATGTATACTTGGTGTTATGTTCCTGTTCATATTTTTTGAACTTAAAAGTTGACAGACAACCTTTATTACCAATAATATGTAATGTACTTTACAATGTTCCTGACATATATTTCAGCTTCCTGGATTTTTTTTTCATCTGGCCTTCAGATATGAAAGGCAGAGTGATTTAACACCTGTTTAGATTTGTCATCCATGTGACGAAATGAAAAATATGCCGTTTGCAATAAACTTTGCATAAAATAGTTAATTTGCATTTAATTTTAATGGTTCAAAGAATGTCAGGCAAAATGGTCGGCCCTCACGCATGTTCACTTCATCAAATCTGGCCCTCTTTGAAAAAAGTTTGGACACCCCTGGTTTAGGCCAATAATGGGCTATTATGATTATATGATTACATATGATTTTCTTATGAATTAATCCAAGATCATTGCTATCAAATGTACTTGTAGATAGGTACACAAGAGTTGCCTTCCACACTGAATGGAGAAGACATCTCTTGTCCAAATGGTTCTTCTGCACTGCCATGAGAAATGAGCAACTTTTTCTTCAAATGAGTAGCAAAGAGATGCTTCCTCACTCCCTATCACAAGATCATCTAGTGGATCCATTACCAACCAATTTTGTTTGCAATTGTGTTCTCCTGTCCTATCAAGTACAGTGGTCATCAATACAAAGTTAGTATTTGGAAGAACATTCCACAACTTTTTCAATACTTAGAATAAAAAAATTACCATAGCAGCCTGTGGTTCTAATCAGCAAATATTGACCTTTTAATAGTGTTAAACAAAGATATCATGCAGGGCATTGCTTCCAGTCACTCTTACAGGCATTTCATTCACAGCAAGCTATATTTTGTATCTTCCTGCATGTTAATGTAAAAAAAAAAACTTGACTAACCCTTTAACTGTTTTTTCTAAAACTGCAGCTTTGTCTCCAGAAAGCTGATAATTGGCATGATGATATGCAAAAGTATGTATCTATTACTCGGTTGTAGTTCTCCAAATGTCATGTATAGGCATGTGAGCTAGAAAAGCTGCAAAAGCTGCTTGAGATCTTGAACTGTGCACTACCACTTTGCTTGGCAGAGTTACAGTGGCAATGTTGTAACACAGTGGTTTTCAACCTCTGCCTCACAAACACCTGGAAGTCTGCAATATGTCTGAGATTGCCCTTGAGGTTCACACCTCCACTAGAAAATGTTTAGGGGCTGGCAAATGAAAAAAAGGTCTAAAACCACTTTTGTAACTCAAACATATGCAGGCAGAGATCTATGATGAGATATTCATCAAAAGATAAAGCAATGAACACATAGCAAGCAGTTCAAAGGCTGGATTATTTTAGTTTAAGTCCCAATAGAGAATAGGATCCTCTGCTTTGGGATATAACTTATCCAGGCCCTTCAAGAACCTGAGAATGGGATTGAAGATAAATGAGCAATTATCATTTGGAAGGTGTATTGAAAAAAAAAAAGTATTGAAAAAAGCTGAGATAGCTGCTAGGTAAACTATGACAGAACTAATGGAAAGATCTTGCTTTTTCAGGTATAAAACATATTTTAGAAGTTGGTGTACAGAAGCTCACACTAAAGAAATACCTTTTTTCCTGAGACCATAGAGAATAATTTCCACTTCAAGAGGTAAGTATACCTAGTATGCTTTTTTGTTTTGTTCCACATCCTTTGAGAAGACCTCCTCCTGAGGTTTTAACTATGGAGCACCCAGGCTGTAAGATGAAGACCAACTAGCTTGGGATGAAGAAGTTGACCATGGTCCAGTAATCTCAATGAAGCCCAGGTTTGGAGGTTCAGCAGAGTGGAAAATCACAGAGGGAAAGTCACACTGGCATTATAAGGATCAGGTGAGCATGATCCTGTTTTACTTTCAACAACACTCTGAAGAGGAGCAGAACTGGACTCTTTCAACAACACTCTTAGAAGAGCAGAACATTCTAAGGATAAGCAGGGTCGCATTTCCAATTAGGCACAATATGCACATGCCTAGGAGTGCCTAACAGTTAAAAGTGGGTTAAACATTTAATTTTTTATAGAAAACATGAAGGTCAACAGTAGGCAGGAGGAGTGCTAAAGATGCTGAAGGTATGCAAAGTGTAAATCTGGCCCTGAGAGTAAGGGCCATGAGTTTGTCTTTCCAGGGCAACAGAAAACAGTCTGTCAAGGACCATGAACTGTGACCGACTCTTTAACTGAGTGATACTTTCTGTTGTGATGAGTTGCATAAAATTCATGGGCTATGTAAACAATTCTATGTAAACAACCCACAGGATATATCTAGCTGTAAAGAAGTCTTGTGATGACTTATGAAAGTTCTGCTCAAGAAATCTGCCAGTCTATTCTTCACCCCTAGAAGCTTTGAAGGGAATCGTGTTGGTGATGCAAAACTCCAAGTGTTACCTTTTAACACACAGATGATCTAATGTGGCTCACCCTGAAATTAAGGGTAGCATACCACTTGGCAGGAACTAGTGAGGGGATGATAGATGCTAGGGGGACCCCGTGGAATTTTATTTTCCTTATATAGGTATTTAGCTCTTGTGGGCATGATATGGATATGAGACCTAGTTTTGTATTAGAAATTAGGAAATGGCATGACTAAAACTCTTTCGCTCTGAGAAGAGGAGAGTCCTCCTCCATGACTCCCAATCTGAAAAAAGACTGCACCTCCCAAAAGGAGGATCTATTCACGAGAATGGTCCTGGAACAGGGGCAGGGAAGGAGGATGAGGGGGAGAGATAGAAATAACCTGAAAGGTGTACCGCAATTCCACTATGCATAGGAGGAATCCTAAGGGTCCAACTACCTAAGAAAAGAGATAAGCTCCTGAGGAAAAAGGAATAGGAGAGCTGATCCAAGGCAAATTGGTAAGTTATCTTTGACAAGGAAACCAAACAGACTGACCAGAGTGCCTGGACAAATTGATAGCAGACAGAAAATGATGAAGGTGGTGGTCTATGATCTTTGCTTTTCTCCTAGATTGGTCAAGTTGCCTGGCTGTCCAAGGTGGGCAATAATGGAATAATTAAGGACTGACTTCCTTCATTCTAATGACCATAATACAAATCTGCAAAGACCTTAATATGACCCTTCAGACTGTGCCACTTTTCAGCAATGTATAGGGAAAATATGTTTGGGTCTCCAAAGGAGAGATCCTGGATAGTGTGCTGGACCTCCTGAGGAAGACCTGACTATCAGAGCCATGAACATTTATATTTTGCAATAGTATATTCCAGTGTTCCAGTTATAGAGTCTGCCACATTCAAACCAGCTGGTGAGAGCTCCTAGCTATCAGATTTCCCTCATCCGCTACTGCCTGAAATTCTTGCCTGGCATCCTCCAGTAACTTAATTTGAGAACTGCACCTGCACAGCAAGGCCTGCTGGTTCGAGATATAAATTATAACCCTGCTATAGAATTCTCTAGTGAAAAGATCAAGTTCTTTCACCTTTCTCAACTTTGGGTTAGAAATGGGATGCCCTGACACTACTTCTAATTCAATGAGGCCACCAAAGACCGTGATGTGAGTGTGAGTGTAAAAATATTGATATTCCCATAAGGGGACATGGAATCCCCCATCAGTCTCTTTGGCCATTGGCGAATATGATGTTTGCTGCAGAACCTTTGCAGACTCCAGAATGCACTTATTTATGGGAAGAGCTACATTGGAGCTATCTGTTCAATCCCAAAAGTCCACAAAACACATGTAAAGTCTCCTAATCTGCCTCCACTCACATATTTAGAGAGGAGGTCCTGATATGCCCTGTAATTATTCCAAAGAGGCCAGCATACATCTGACTCTATCACCTCATTGGGAGAGAAAAGAAAACCAGGTGGAGGTGGAAACCCCCCAGAATCTTTTCACAAACTTCAAATATTGAGACTGTTATAGTCATTTGTACTAGAGGTTAAATTTAGATATCTAGTCTTAATTAGAGATGGTTCATGGACTGTCACCAAGCGAAAGAGATTTTGAGGTAATTTCATCATCAGGATGTTATCTGAATGTCTCTATATATCTTCTGTTACCTGAGTTCTATAGGTCCACGGAGGACCCCTTTTACTGGAGATTGGGTACTACAAATACTGTTGTAACCTTCTAGAGTAGAATCTTAGGTAAAATCAGGCCCACCAATGTTCCGTCACCTTGCAGCGATGCATTGTTGACTGTCGTCTGACATTAACCATATTGGAATGTTGTTAAAGGAGGTTGAAGTAGCATTGGTTGACCTCCAGATAAAGCACACTTACATTAGTCCAAAAAGGTGGGAAAAAATCCCAACCCTTTTTCTTATGCAAGATGCTCAAAACCCTGTGAACATAGGAATCCTGTGAATATCTCACCTTTAAAGAAATCTTGCAAAACAGTATTCACCCAATCAACCAGACTCAGTATATTTTTTACAGTCAAGTAAAGTATCTTTTTTTCATGATCTTAGTCTTCATTGTAAGAGGGTATAAACATATTCAAGATAGTTTTATAATCCATGAATCTGTTTTAAAGCACAATTATTACATTTGTCTGTATCTTTTTTCATGATGGTGAGTGTGGACCTACATATGGTCTGCAGAACTAAGAAACACATAAGATTTCAATGGAGCACACTATTTAGCATGCCCAAAAAATTATGGAGAGCCTTAGATACAGCTTCATGTACAGAAGTGTAAGAGGGAAGCAGTGCTATCTTCTGGCTACTTTTCATGTAAATTGGATATTGTTAGCTGTACTGCTGCTTTTCTGCACAAGAATAATGCAAAATTGAAAATGAAATTATTAATGAATGGTTGAAAGGATATAAAAAGCAACACAATAGATATATTTTCAAAGCTAGTTATGTACGATAAAGGGAAACACCTAGAATGATTAAAACAACTGGCAGATAGCTACTCGTTAGTATACTCTCACAATCACTATTAGCTTCAGTTTTACTTAGATTTCATGCACATGTACAAGTTCTTGACAGGAGTCTCCCTAGCACCATCTGGTGACTGACAATTTGTAACTTGTGAGAATGCACCACGTGCAAAATAAATTCAGTTCACAGCCTTATGGGACAGAAAAATTTACAACAGGTGCCTCGCTGCAGACTCAGAATAACATTAGGCAGGCTGGAATGAATATACACTTAAAATATACATTCATGCCACATGTGTTTTTGTCTGAATGTAACAGGAGGAACATGGGAGCACAAATATGTCTAATTTAGTCATATATGCAATACAAACTTATTATAAATACCAAATATTTCCTCCTTCATTACAAATTTATCTTAAAAACTACCTTAACAGCAGTTCAGCTACTTGGTACGTAAACCACCTGCATATTATGTGGTATATGAAAATCTTCACAAAATGTATACTTTTCTTACAAAAACATATTGAAAAGATATTCAATATAGCTTTAAGAGCTGGAATACATATTTTATTATTATTTTTTTTAACAATGCATAGCTGTCGACAGCAATATCAGGACACAGCTGCACAAAAAATGATTCAACCTCCATATGCTGCCATGGTGAATACTATACAATAATTCATAAATATGAAGAGTGAAAGTATCATTATTCAATGTCCCTGAAGAAAATGAAAGCCTTTTTCTGTTAGTATTCATCCATTTTGAAGAATAATTTAATTGAATTTTAATGTGTGCATTATTTTCCTTTAGCAAAAACTTGATATGGTAAAATAATCAAATACTGCATCAATATGCAATAAAATGTTCCGATATCCCTACTTGTTTGTATTACCATTAAAACAAGATACTGTATAAATATCTTGAAAGATGTGTTCTTATTGTATCTTACCACTACTACATAACATATTATTTATTTCATAGTAAAAAATGCTGCAGTGTTATATCCGAATTATATTACACAAAATATGTTCACTGTCTTAATTAGTCTATAGAACAGAAATCAAAGGGAGCTTAGATATAAATTGAAGTATATACATGCTGTATATATCATGTGTACAACAGAGCACATAGAAGTCAAAAGGTCATTATTTTTCTGAAAATTACATATTCTCATGCAAAATCTGATAGTCTTTATTGATGGACAATGTCATAAAGCCATCACTGTGTTTATAGACATTTAATTGAAGACAGCATAAAACGATAAACTAAGAAACATGCATGGTTGACTCCTCCAATTCAAACCATAAATCATACTGATGTTCAGACAAGTCGCCCAGACACAAATTCTGATGATAGATGAACCATTTAACTTTGATTTTTGAAAGCAATGAGCTCGCTAGCAATATCTCACACTGACTAATACCACATATGGTCATATAAGAACTCATCAAAAATCCATTTTTCCCTTGTGTGGATGCTAAAATTATCTTCTAAATGATCATTATTAAAAGTATGCAGTGTGTAACATCTTTCTAATGTGCATAGCTAGATTCAAAGTCTACTTGCTTCAGTAAGCAATGATTTTATTACTATTTCTAATCTTAAAAGAAGGGCTTTTAAAATATAAATAAAAAGATGAGGTAATTGTAAAATTAATTTATAAAATGCATTATAGAAAAGCTAACAGAACAAATGAAGGGAAAGGAACTATTTTTTAAGTTCTTGGCATTACATATGTTCTGTAGATGACAAAATATATTGTAATAAACACTGTTCTGGTGAATCCTGGATCATACAATTCCAATATCATGTCACCATTAAAGCCAATATCTTATAAGAGAGATCAAAAATACCCGTATTCCCAGATGTTTCCTATGTTTTGAATCTCTAAAGACTATTATACAGAGGTGTCACACCATTAGAATAAAAAAGACAATTAAAAGCAACTTTAAATGAATAATATTTGCTGGTATGGTTCATTAGTAGTGGTAAAGGTAAGGCAATGGAAACATTTTCATTAGAAAACTTGGTTTCTAGTATTTATCATATAATTCAGCTTTTTACACATATAATGAAACAATGAATGTGTGTGTAAAAAAATACAGAGCTGTGCATATACACATAAAACCATAGTATACATGTATAAAATAGAACTGTTTCTAAATTTCAGGTCAGCAAAAGTTATAATTCAAAGTACATTCTGTGCTTTTATGTGAGCTCATAATACACATTAAACCTTTTTGGTATTAACATTTATAGTTACTACTGGATTTTAAAAATTATTTAAGCAGCCGGTCCTGCAGCCCTCAGGACATAAGCAGTCCCCTTCCACTTTAGTGGGCTGCAGAATCAGCCCTAAATCTGAATTCATTGAATAAATTGAAACAGCTTTGTCTCTATCTTATTTCCCTGCGCCTGTATATGGCAAAAGTCTCCAAAGACTGGATGATTTATATACCATGTATTGTGTGTGCTGTAAAGACACAATGGATTAGGTTAAGGATTCATTCGGTGGTGCAATTATACCAAATCAATGGACTTTTATGATAAAGTGTTTAATTTTTTGCATACAAACTTCTGTAAATGGCTGTAGAAAAATAGTAAGCTTTGATTTTCATGTAACAATGATTTTGCCTCTGAAACATTCAATACACCAGAAGTGTATAATTTTTTTTAATTTTTAATTTTTTTTTATCTTTTGTTTGGGTCACAGATTTTAGGAGAAATGGATTAATATTTTGCCATATACACTCCACATTCCAGCTGGTGGCTCTCTCCAACTAGCCAAACTAATAACTGTCTGCCAAAGATTCAAAGCTTAAACATTATAATGTAGGGCAAAAGTAGCACGCTTCCCCCCCCCCCCCCCCCCCCAGGGACTTGTTTAGCTGTGTAGCATAATGTCAGACTTTTGGTCTTGTTAGTAAGCAGAGTGTGTATGAGTATTCTTGCAGCACAGGAGATATTATACAAGATTCATTAATATAAGCTGATTTTCTAGGCAAACCAATAAAACTTTACCATTTCATCTCATCTTATTATTCTCTCTCCCACAATTTACAGATTCACCCACTACACTTCAGCGTTTGTACTTTTTTTAGATTTGAAAGTGAAAAGCTTTGACTATAAATAGACAGATTTGAATATTTCTTAACTATGTATATATTATATATATTAATAAGAAGTTTAATTACCTGGGGCAACTTTCTGATCTCAGTTATGTTGGTGTAAAATACAAAATAACTACACTCAGTTTAAATTTATTCCAGAGGTACCAGTATAACAGATTGAAAAATGGCAATTAAGCTATAAAGTTGCCTTGCTGTACATTAAAAAAGCAATTACAAGAAGTATTTACTAATTACTTGTAATAAGGAGGCAAATAACAACCTGATAATGCAGCAGCCTTTCAGATGAGGTACCAATGCATTTTCCTATCACAGCTCTTGCCAAATCAACTTCCTGCATGACCATGACAAGATCAGCATGCACCCCCTCTAGTTCCTTTTTGGTATCATCCAACTGTAATAAATGAAAGAGCAGTGATATTTAGATGGATGAGTTGTGTGCCAGGAAGAGAAAACTACCAAACAAGGACCTAAAGCGATCCCCTGTCTTCACATGCTTGATTTCATTCCTTAATTAGAGCCATTAATCAATAGGTATGAGATATGAGGCTTTAGAAGGGCTTGGTGACACGACACCTTGCCACCTGTCAAAATTACAGCTTTCTGTTCATGCACCATCCCTCAAATAGTTATTTTCTGCAAGCCTGGCTGCATTCCACAATTCATTATTTACTGTATAGTTTTATCCCAGTGCAATGTCAAAAGATAACCCTTTGATGATAAAGAATGGTTTACATAAAATGGTTAAAACTCACAAAAATACTTCAACATTTCCTATGAGAGTTAAAATATTTAAAATATTACATGGTTATTGTACCAGCAATGACACATTTGTTCTTAAGCCAAATAAGCCTGTGTTCAAACTTGCTTCTACTCTCTTTTACATTTATTAAAAATGTGCATTAGTTCTCTGTTCTGAAAACAGCTAAAATAAAAAAAAGTAGGTAAAAATCAACCAGTAAGCAAGTTTGAACATACTCACCTATCTTCACACTTTTTGATGGTGCATACTATTTTTCATGTTACATGTATATCTATATATACATATACACAGGTATACCAAAACAAACTAAGAAATTAATATAAAGAATTTTAAAATATATAAAATCAATGGGGTGGTTAAAAAAACAAACAGCTGAACACAATATACCTACTGCATATATATATTTATAACAAAGTAATGAAACACAGGTATAGATTCACTATACCCTATTAGAGAAAGAGAGAGAGAGAGAGAGAGAGAGAGAGGGAGGGAGAGAGAGAGAGAGCTGGCACTGGAGAATAAAAGCCTTTGCTTATTCATAGAACAAAACAGAACAGAGATGCAGGGACTCTTCTCCGTATTTCCCTGCCAATATGATTCAACCTTATCCTTCAGGGATCACCACCTATCCAGAAGGAGCTGGATTAAGACCAACAGCACATTTTCTATAGGCCCCTGAGAGCTGTCAGATGATAACAACTATCAGTCATGACCATCCTGGGCCAGATATTAACTGGTCAATTAAAAGTCCCTGTATTCCATTACCAATCCTAAATATCTAATCACTGTACTACAGCTATTAAATATAATTATGTGCTGCTCACCACAAAGTTAATTACATGTACATCACTAGTATTCTATTGGTTGGTGCCACAAACTGAAACTAAAGTCAAAACTCTCAGTTTTACAGATAACACATAAAATGCCCTGAAAACTATTTAAAATGCAATTTGCTCTTTTAAAAATAGAGATAACAGCAGAGTATTCCCTGCAACGTGGGAAAAGGTACATCTCATGTTGTTAAACTAGGAGCTACATTCAAGAGAATGCCAATGTGCTGCCTTTATTTTTTCTTCAGAGCAATGCCCTTTCTTCCCACAAATTCCCTGGAGTGACACACTGAGTTATAGAGAAAATCCTCTGTGCTGTAAATAAGAACATAGTGCTGGGAGGAGGGAGAGAAAATTTAAAAAGGTATTTTCACACATTAGTGATGACAACATGCAATTGACTTGTTGCTCTATTTTGTTTTGCTACTCAACAGTTCTGCTTTCATCAATAGTGATAGAAATGTAGCCGTGTTAGTCTGGGGTAGTTGAAGCAAAATGCAGGACAATGTAGCACTTTAAAGACTAACAAGATGGTTTATTAGATGATGAGCTTTCGTGGGCCAGACCCACTTTTTGATCTGAGGAAGTGGGTCTGGCCCACGAAAGCTCATCATCTAATAAACCATCTTGTTAGTCTTTAAAGTGCTACATTGTCCTGCATTTTGCTTTCATCAATGACTTGGAATTATCTTGCTTACTCTCTTTGCATGTATGTCCTGTTCAAACATATTGGGTCAGTGAACATTCTGTTTGCACCAGACAGCGAGTATCTAACATGTGCACTGCCATGACTTTAGAAATACATTGGACCTGGACCAAAAACAACTGAAATCTGTACAACATAGGAAATCCTGGCTGCTGGCTTGGATAACCCATGGCTGTTTTTGAAGACTTTCATTTTCACAAGCATATTTAGAATGTAAATAAGATTAAATGTGTATTTATTAAAAAATAAAGCTTTTAAACCTTCAGATATCAGCAGTGAGAGTTTGCTCTGCTGAAGATTAAGTAAAAAATGTTAGACTTGAATTGATGTGGTAAGATCTGGTAGGCCAGACCACTTTAAGCTCATGGCTATCTGTACATGTACCTGCAGCACAGTCACATTTAGGCGGTAATACTCACCACTCTATTGTAAAAGCTGCAGATGAGATCCTGTTCTAACCCTGGTAACAAAAATACACACAATTTATGAACATAGAAGTATGACGTTAAACCATTTTAAATATTAGGAATGTCTTCATAATTGGTGACAAACTTATCCTGGTGAATGAAGATGTTTTGTTTTGGTGGGTAAGAGGGAAGAAAAATTCCTGGATCTTTTTGATACTGAGGAACTGGGGAGAGTAAGAGAGGTAAATTGGCTGCCAGAATGTCAAGAGGGAAAAGAAGACGATGGGTAGGGATTTAATCAGCATACTGACCCCTAGGGAGAAAAAGGATACTAAGTTAAACTGCAGTTTCCTGAAGGGCAGCTCCAGGGAACAGAGGTAATTGCAAGCTGAAGTGAGCAGCTGAATCAAAGGCACCTGGGCACAGAGGCTTCTTCAACAGGCAGGAACTCCAAACAGCAGAAATTAGGCTCCGCCTATGACAGAAGCAGCTGATGGTTGACGTTGTCCTACATGCAGATCCCACTGAGCCCAGATCCCAGAAACAGAGAAAGAGTATGGCAGACCATGAGTTGGGAAAAAACACTTCCCAGCTGTAGTTTTAGCAGACAAACTCGCTGCATTTAAGAAGCTTCATCAGAGTGTGGGACAAACCCAGTGGTGCTGGAACACTTTTAATAGTGGGGGTGTTGAAACCCAGACTCCCCTTGCCCTGTCCATACACATACCCCAGAGACTAGGAGCATTGTCATGGTTCCAGGAGGAGGGCACTGAGGCAGGGTTAAGGGGACTGAGGCCAGGGCCACACCTAGGGAGAGGCAAGAGGCCAGGAGTGAGACCCCATATACAGGACTGAAAGAGCAGAGCTGTGAGTTCAGGGCCAGAAGCAGAACCCCAGCCATGGGATGACAGCCAGGACCACACATGAAGGACTAGCAGCAGAGCCCTACCTATGAGAAATAACACCTTTTGTCGATAGAGTTTTGTCGACAGAAGGCATTATTGCATCTACACTGTCCTTTGCGTCTACACTCTCATGTCAACAAAGCGGCTTGCTTTGTCAATAGAACTGGATGTAGTCTAGACGCTCTTTGTCGACAGAAGCTTTGTCGACAGTATCTGTCAACAAATTCTCTGTCGACAAAAGCCGGTAGTCTAGACATACCCAGAGAGACCAGTAAAACAAGTTTTACTTTGTGGCTGTTAGACTATTGCCATTTAAATCCACAGACTTCAAACAGGCCTACAAAATGCATAAGAAGCTCTCCTAATGGTGGGCAGACAGGCGATGTAAAGAGGCCACACAAAGAAGCAGAAAGATGAGCTAAATCTCAATGACAGCACTGTGTTCCTGAAAGGAAAGGTTTGATTACCAGCCATTCAGCAGATATTTCCATAGGGAAGATAGAATTTTCCCATTGGCTTCCTTTATGATTTTCATCCATCTAAAGACCCCTTTATCTGTAAGTTATGAGGCCTCTGCAGCATAAGATTTTTCTTATTACTCTGTTGCTCTCCCATTTTCCTTCATCTGTTATTATTCTCTTATAACTGGAATTCTTACTTCATACAATGAGTTGGAAGAGGAAAAGTATCTTAGGAAAAAACAATATGAAAATTGAAGTGTGGCTACACTTTGCTTGTTGGTGGGAAAGCAAAAAGTTAGAAAAAAAGTTTGCGTGCTGAAACTTATGTATGACTGATATTTTGCCTCCTTACTTCTATTAAGAGCAACAACACACTGGTGTTCTATAATTGTTTCTCCTGAGTAGGATGGTAGAAGATTGATTTATGAAATTTAGAGAGCACCCACTATAATGGAGAGATATTGAATGAGACTGATTTCATGAGTCAGAGAGCGTTTCATACCTTATGACAGCAAAGACCCCAGTTGCCAGCCAATATATGGCATGTGAGCGCATAGAACAATCACAATCATACCTACAAAGAAATTCTCAAAAACAGCCTGTCCCACTAAGGTATAAGCTGGTATAAATTGACTCAAAAGAAGTTATACCAATTTATAGCAACTGAGAATTCGAGAGTACTGCATTATGTGTATAACCTAATTAATTTCTATTTTTTGTGTAGCATCTCACTGACTTTGTTTGCCTAGAAATTGGTAGGTAATCCTGGAGCCTGTCCACCAGCCTCTGTGATTACAAAAATACTAGTACCGCTCTGATCAAAAAAAGTTTCCAGGGAGCTGACAGTGTGAGGGAATTAGCAGGTAGCACAGTATATGTTAAACACATGGGAGACAAAGGCTCAGAAATTTAATAACCATAATCAGCACACATATTTTCTGAAATAAACCTCCAACTTTTCTAATTTCTTTCTGTATTTTAAGACCTTTTATGACAATATTCCATCCTGAACCAGAGGAGCTGGAGCTATGTAAGGGCACACCTACATAGTAGGGCTCAATCCGAAATAAGCTACGCCATTTGAGCTACATCATTTGAGGAGCTTAAGTTGAAATAGCTTATTTCAGCTTTTGGCACTGTCTTCACAACAAGAAGTCTGAGGTAGAGCACTCTTCCTCTGACTTCCCTTACCTATTTATTAATTGAGCTGCATCAGTTATGGGTTAGCCAAACATACTACAAAAGAAAAAGCAGATTATAAATAACATTAACTTATATACCTATTTTGGAAAAAAAAATCCTGTTTCATTCTATGGAGAAAAGAATGTGTATCAGACATTCTTTCATCATGCTGCAATGCTTTTTAATTTTTCTTCTCATCTTCATAAAACAGGCCAGATCTTTTTAAATGTCTAGAGGAGTACAGTTTATGCAGTATATAATTGAAATCCACACAGTGCCATATTTTTATTCAAATTAATGCATGGTGTTCAGATATGAGGCTTTTTCATTCTATTGTTTGTGGTGGACTGGCTATGACATTTAAAAAAAAATAATGGTTTTCCAACTTTTATAAATCTCCTCTTTTTTACTTAAAGGGACTTTCTTACAGTTAGAAAATAAATAAAATCGGGTTTTATTTAGGTTAAATGTACAGTATCATTTTAAAAAATACCTTGGATGTTGCTTTTGATAGTCCTGTGCTGTGATCTTTTGTTATTTCCACTTTGTGATTGAGTCATGTTAAAGCTTCAAGGTACTCCTTTTCAAGTTCTGTGAAATCAGATTTAAGAGTCACAAAGGCATCATGCCAGTGGGCTTCTTCTGCAGTAGGCATATTTTCATTGTCCACTGACTACTGCCCATGCTGCTGAACAATCACCTTTAGGAAGTCCAGCTGTGTATTTAAATCAACAGAAAAGACAGATATGAGAATAAGCAAACACTTCAGTATAGTACAATGAAGTTAACCTTTCTGTTACTCTATAGAGTTCCTTACTATTTAAAACATATTTACTTTAACCATAATCTATTATTCTTCTATTAATTTAAAACTCTTATGTACCAAAGAGTTTCATGGTCAGCCTTTAAAAGCACCTGACATAATTTTTTCCATTATGACTGGAAACAGGTACATGGTCAGAATCATGTCTTGTAATTTAGCAATATTTCCGTCTACACTACAAAAATAAAATGTTGCCAAAAGACATTTGTCTAAATAGTATAGTTTGAGATCTTCTACAATGGGAAGAATGGTAGTGATAGAATATCTGTTTTCCTTGCAAAATATAATTTCAGACTTTGTTGAAAATTATTTTTCATTTTTAATTTACAATTTCCATCACTCAGTGTTAAATCTCATTAAATATGTTCTTCAAATCCCTTTCTGTTGTGCAACAAAAGGAATTATTCTCTGTGGCACTCTCCCGTCTGCAAAGGTCATTCACTATCAGGTTTACTGTATACACCTAATTTTATATTGCGTAATAAATCTTCAACTGCCCCTATATGTGACAACTCTGAAGGTTCAATCAGAGGTTGGATGTATCAATGTTTAATATATCTCTCAATAAAAAATTAGTACGTGTCTTCAATGAAAATAAATGTTCTTGGTTTATGTGTTCTGCTTTACAGGACTATTAAAATGATTTTTATTACAGTTTTAGTATTCAGATAGGTATAGTAACAAAGTTAACTGTTAGGCTTAACAAAGCACAATAAGCGATAAGACATGTATGCCTTTTCAGAGAAAAAGTCCAGAATCAACAAACCTGTGGCAACCACCCTAATGCAAATAAAATACTAAAAACAATAAATCTACACAAAAAACAAGCAGTTATTTTAAATGCATCTAAAATAAGCACTACCTATGCATTCAGACTGGAAAAAAATCTTTTGGCAGCATCTTTAAAGGAACAGGACTTCAAAGTATCTTAATTTGGAGACTGCCATAAATGTAGTATTTGACAAATTATCAAATACTTGCATAATTTATGTGTATGCTCTACTTTTGTCTAATAGCTTTCACTGCTAGTTTCCCTGAGTCAATACTAGATACTTCATTTTCCAAATCATAAAGATTAAAGAAGAAACAATAAAATCAAAAAGCAATTTGAAATTTCTTGAAACATAATTTAATTTTTAGTTTGTCCAGGAAATATTTTACAAGTAAGTTTAAAAACATATTTTAATTGTGCATATTTTGTAAAAAGGACACATTTTTTCCTTTATCTGAATGATATTAAACATCAATAAATAGGAAAAATCATTGATTCTAAATGACTACCATGCAGATTATTGACAAATGGCTATTAAAAACAAGGGCTAATTTTGGTGCAGTTACCTAATGGAAAATGGGAAGCTAGCATTTTGATGAAATCAGATGACTCTTACGTTCAGCAATTCTAGCCAATAAAACTTCTCATGGTTTCACTTGTGCTGCAGTGAATTTACTATAAATCCCATCAGTATGACAGATTCAATCAGTTCATTTGTTGGAATGACAGGTCATATTTGCAGCAGAATGATCCAGCACCAAATATTTCAAAAATCACCGAAGAGACTAAAAGTGACAAATAATGCAAAGAGCAAGAAAAGTGTAATCCGACAGTAAACTATAATCTCAGGCAGTAACCAAAAAAAAAAACCTCACCCATATTTTACATACAATCATATGTTAAAATAATGTTATGGTTAAAGTTCTCAAGTGACAAAGGCAAGATATTTTAGAGTATAATTGTTGAAGTTGTTTCCATTAACCCTATCCTAAACTCCATAAAATCTTTTAATCATTTCATAATTATTTTCCGGTCTAGTGTTTTTTTAATAACTGTTCATTTTCAGAATGAATTTCTGTTTTTTAATTCTGTTCTCACTTCCTGACTGAGGGCAGTATCAGAGAGGAAGTTCTGTGAAGACATCCAAGGCAGAAGACCATAGTAGTTGCTGACAAGCAGAGTTACAGCTACTGTACATGAGGTCAGGAGATTCAGCTATGTAAGGTGCGGGAGCACTTTAGCCCAATACTGCACAGGATTTTAGTTCATGCGTGACTATAGGTATTTGAATAGTTCTGTTGCCTTCAAGAGGATCACTTGTAAGTTTAAGATGAAGTAGAGGCTCAAGTATTTTGCTAAAAAAGGCCTAAATCCTCAGCATTTTGCACGGTCAGATCCTTATGGTGGCTAATATGGTTTCTGTGCCCTATGTTTATAAACTGATGTTTGAAAATGTTGGCACAAAACAACACTGAAAGAAAAAAAATAAATTTAACAAAATGTTTCAAGGTGATTCTTTATCAGTCATTAATAGACTCATAGACTTATAGGGTATGTCTACACTACAGCGCTAATTTGAACTAACTTAGTTTGAATTACTTAATTCGAACTAAGCTAATTCGAACTAATGCATCCAGACTAAAAAACTAGTTCGAATTAGCATTTTGCTAATTTGAACTGGCATGTCCACACAGAGTGGACCCTGAACCAGGGTTAAGGATGGCCGGAAGCAGTGCCGGCAGGGCATCAGATGAGGACTTAGAGCGTGGAGCTGCTGTCTCAGGCTAGCCGAGGGCTGTGCTTAAAGGGACCCGACCCCCACCCCGGACAGACAGTTCTCAGGGGTGCCCCGCTTGCAAAGCAATCCTGGCTTGGATTGCCCGGAGAACATCACAGCACTCGGCCATCAAACCGGCTGCACTTGCCACAGGCTGCCATCTGGGGAGAGGGGGCAATTGGGGGGCTGCAGGAGAGCTTCCACCCCCAGAAGCCCGCAGAGCCAGCCCAGTCCTCCCCATCGGGGACTCGTACCCCATTCCTCCCTCACCTCCTTCCACTTACCCATCCCTAGCCCCCCTTCCTGATGTACAAAATAAAGGACACGTGTGGTCAAAAATAGAATCTCTCTTTATTGAACAAAACTGGGGGAGACTGGGAAAAGGAGGTGGGAGAGGGGAAGAGAGAGGGTGGGTGAGGGGAGGGCAACTACAATGATGAGGGGTTTGGAACAGGTCCCATATGAAGAGAGGCTAAAGAGACTGGGACTTTTCAGCTTAGAAAAGAGGAGATGGAGGGGGGATATGATAGAGGTCTATAAAAGCATCAAACCATCCCCTTCATAAACCCATCTAGCTTAATCTTAAAGCCAGATAGGTCTTTTGCCCCCACTACTTCCTTTGGAAGGCTGTTCCACAACTTCACTCCTCTAATGGCTACAAACCTTCATCTAATTTCGAGTCTAAACTTCCTGATAGCCAGTTTATATCCATTTGTTCTTGTGTCCACATTGATATTGAGCTTAAATAATTCCTCTCCCTCCCTGGTATTTATCCCTCTCATATATTTAGAGAGAGCAGTCATGTCTCCCCTCAGCCTTCTTTTGGTTAATGTAAACAAGCCAAGCTCCTTGAGTCTCCTTTCATAAGACAGGTTTTCCATTCCTCGGATCATCCTAGTGGCCCTTCTTTGTACCTGTTCCAGTTTGAATTCATCCTTCTTAAACATGGGAGACCAGAACTGCACACAGAATTCCAAATGAGGTCTCACCAATGCCTTGTATAATGACACTAACACCTCCTTATCTCTACTGGAAATTCCTCACCTAATGCATCCCAGGACCGTATTAGCCTTTTTCACGGCCATGTCACAGTGGAGGCTCATAGTCATCCTGTGATCAACCTGGACTCCAAGGTTGTTTCCTCTTCTGCCACTTTCAACTGATGTGCCCCCAGCTTATAACTAAATTTCTTGTTATTAATCCCTAAATGCATAACCTTACACTTCTCACTATTAAATTTCATCCTATTGCTAATAAATGCACTTCAGAATGTACCTTCTAACAGTCTCAAATTCTGAGGATTAAAAAATATAGTTTTATCATTACATTGGCATTGCCCAACACTAGACGAAAATTCAAAGGTACTACTTCTTCCATTTTCCCACTAGGACAGTTCTTCCTTATGGAAGTGCATTAAAAAAAGAAAATGTCTGCAGGTGGATTAATTTGTTTTAAATCAGTTGCTCAGATTAGGTGCCAGAACCACGTGGACAAAAACTTGGTTTTTTAATACTAACCTACTAAACGGCACTTTCTATACAGAACTGAAATGGAAACTCTTTACACGCTTGCTCAAAGATTCATAAGAAAGGAGAGGGAGCTCCAACAAATGTCATGGGCAGAAAGAAGGAACTCAGGGTGCTCAGGAGCATCTCAGCCCTCCATGCATATGCGTGAGAGAGCAAAGGATGCTCATGCTGCCCCAGTAGGAACCACTAAGACAAAATCTCTCCAATAAACCATGCACTGGAAAGGAGATGTATAATCACTCAAAGAACTGAGGTTCTTTATTTGCTGTCCTTCTCTAAAATTTTCACATGTCCAAAACAACTCCCTCCTATCCTAGACTGCTTACCAAACTTCCATGACTCCACTACTACCTCCTTTCTTCCCCTTCTCCACAACCTCTTCCTCTTGTCTTTCTCCTCAAAATACAGCATACCTTAAACTCCCCCATTTGATTCTTCTTGCCTCTAAAATTACCCATCTGCCTTTCACCTCTAAACTCATTGAACATACTGACTACAGCTGCTGTTTGGAGTTCTCCTCCAGTCCCATGTCTTGCCAATTTGGCTTCCAACCTCTGTAAACTATTGACTCTTTTACTCCCTCTGCTTTTGTGATGTCCTTCTCCTACCTCTCTAATGGCTTCTTCAGTGTTTCATATGAAGGACTGTTTCCATCACAGCTCCAATTTCAATTGGGGTATGTCTTGGGGTATGTTCCCCATCTCTTTACATTCTACTTCTAAGTGATCTCATTCATAAGCACAACTTCAGCTATCATCACTGAGATGACAACTCCTAGAACTACCTCTCCACTCTGGACCTGTCTTCTTCTGCCCAGACTATAAACTTGATGTTCCTGAAATCTCCTCATATGTATCTGATCACCAGTGTAAGCTCAGATAGCCAAATGGAGCTTTTAATCTTTACTCCCAAGCATTCCCACTCCATCCTCACTCACCATGGGCACACCATCATTCTCTCTGTCATTTAGCCTCATAACCTAACAGCCTGTCTTTGACATAGACCCACACATCCATGTTTAAAACTTGCTGTTTCTTTCTGCATATCTCCAAGATCCAACTTTTCCTGTGCATCCACACAACCAAACTACAAGGATCATAGACTCTGTATCCACGCCCAGATGCACCTCTTTTCCCTAGAACCCCTTCATTATTCTGTCTCTTCCTACATCTTCCCTCAGTCATCTCTGTCTTAAAATTTTTCCCATCATCTTGATAGTCCACGAGCATCTTCTGCACAACAGTCTTTTTAACTTTCCTGTCTTCCCCTTTAACTCCTGCACTTCAGACTCCTCCCAGATCGCTTCTCACTTCACCCAGCTGCCTTGTTTTATATGCAGCCTCACATCTCATACTGCAGCAATAAGAGAGGACCTGAATTTTCTGTTTTGAGTCACTGAGCTGCCTGACCCATCTCCCAATCTCCTATGTTCTAGATGTCTGGGTTCCACACTGATAAAGACTCTAAGCTGGGATGGTCTTGCAAGACCTTCTTATCAATAAATTAGGCAAATATAACTTAGATGAGGCTTCTATAAAGTAAGTGCATAAGTGGCTAGATAACTGTTCTCAGAGGGTAGTTTTTAACAATTCACAATCCTGCTGGAAGGAATAGAATCCCCTTGGTTCGAACTAACGCATCCCAGCGAGCACTTTCACTTTCGAAATAGCTGTTGATCCAAGTAATGTGCTGGTGAGATCATGCTAATGAAGCATGGGATATTTAAATCCCCGCTTCATTGACTATTTTGAATGCCTACATTTGCATCCCTAGTTTGAACTAGGATGCAAGTGTAGACATACCAATAGAGAGTATACTTATCAAGTTTGCAGATGATACCAAGCTGGGGGGGGGGTTGCAATTGCTTTGGAGGATAGGGTCATAATTCAAAATGATCTGGATAAACTGGAGAAATGATCTGAGGTAAATAGGATGAAGTTTAATAAGGACAAATGCAAAGCACTCCACTTAGGAAGGAACAATCAGTTTCACACATACAGAATGGGAAGCGACTGTCTAGGAAAGACTACTGCAGAAAGGAATCTAGGGGTCATAGTGGTCCACAAGTTATAGATGAGTCAACAGTATGACACTGTTGCAAAAAAAGCAAACATGATTCTGAGATGCATTAACAGGAGTGTTGTGAGCAAGACATGATAAGTCATTCTTCCCTTCTACTCTGCGCTGATCAGGCCTCAACAGAAGTATTGTCTCCAGTTCTGGGCACCACATTTTGAGAAAAATGTGGAGAAATTGGAGAAGGTCCAGAGAAGAGCAGCAAAAATTATTAAAACATGAGCTATGAGGGAAGAAGAATGGAGAAAAAATATTCTCCTTGGCCTCTGTCGATAGGACAAGAAGAAATGTGTTAAACTTTAGGAAGTGAGGTTTAGGTTGGACATTAGGAAAAACTTCCTAACTGTCAGGGTGGTTAAATTGCCTAGGGAGGTTGTGGAATCTCCATCACTGTAGATCATAGAATCATAGAATAATAGGACTGGAAGGGACCTCAAGAGATCATCGAGTCCAGCCCCCCGCCCTCAAGGCAGGACCAAGCTCTGTCTACACCATCCCTGACAGATGTCTATCTAACCTGTTCTTAAATATCTCCAGAGAGGGAGATTCCACCACCTCCCTTGGCAATTTATTCCAATATTTGACCACCCTGACAGTTAGGAAATTTTTCCTAATGTCCAATCTAAACCTCCCCTGCTGCACTTTAAGCCCATTACTCCTTGTCCTGTCCTCAGAAACCAAGAGGAACAAATTTTCTCCTTCCTCCTTGTGACACCCTTTTAGCTATTTGAAAACCGCTATCATGTCCCCCCTTAATCTTCTTTTTTCCAAACTAAACAAGCCCAGTTCATGAAGCCTGGCTTCATAGGTCATGTTCTCTAGACCTTTAATCATTCTTGTCGCTCTTCTCTGTACCCTTTCCAATTTCTCCACATCTTTCTTGAAATGTGGCGCCCAGAACTGGACACAGTACTCCAGCTGAGGCCTAACTAGTGCAGAGTAGAGCGGCAGAATGACTTCACGAGTTTTGTTTACAACACACCTGTTGATACAACCTAGAATCATATTTGCTTTTTTTGCAACAGCATCACACTGTTGACTCATATTCAACTTGTGGTCCACTATGACCCCTAGATCCCTTTCTGCCATGCTCCTTCCTAGACAGTCGCTTCCCATCTTGTATGTATGGAACTGATTGTTCCTTCCTAAGTGGAGCACTTTGCATTTCTCTTTATTAAACCTCATCCTGTTTACCTCTGACCATTTCTCTAACTTGCTAAGGTCATTTTGAATTATATCCCTATCCTCCAAAGAAGTCGCAACCCCACCCAGTTTGGTATCATCTGCAAACTTAATAAGCGTACTCTCTATCCCAATATCTACATCATTGATGAAGATATTGAACCGTACGGGTCCCAAAACAGACCCTTGAGGAACTCCACTTGTTATCCCTTTCCAGCAGGATTTAGAACCATTAACAACAACTCTCTGACTACGGTTATCCAGCTAGATTATTTAAGAGCAGGTTAGACAGACATTTATTAGGGATGACCTAGACAGTGCTTGGTCCTGCTGTGAGGGCAGAGGATTGGACTTGATCTCTTGAGGTCCCTTCCAGTTCTAGTATTCTCTGATTCTCTGATTCTGTGGAAGATAGGCAACTAGTATGGCCACAGTGGCAGGACTTATAAAATGGGGATTCAGGGGCAGGACTGCTGGCAATTCTGTTAATGCAAAAATTTTGTTTATTTCATTCCAAAGAGAGAAAGTGAATTATTACAATTCACCAATTTTTACATGTAGTTGTGCTATGCTGGAAGGTGTTAGTGATTATTCTCAAATATGCCTTTGATATCTAGGCAATCACAGACCTTGTTAATCTTGATGCCCATTCTAGCCATGTTTCAGTCAGCCTTTTGGAAGAAGCAATATAGATGAAGACAATGGAAACTACCATGCAAGGTATTACTGAGGGTATTGATTGCTGACAGAGGAGCTGTGGATGATACATCTGTATGAAACCAACCAGAAAGAAAGTGAGAAGAAAGCTAGAGAGGTAGTTGTAAGCTTGGCTCTTGCATGGAGCACAGAATAGCTGAAAAAAGCAAGTTCTAAAATGGAGAACAAAATATTTGTTGCTGTGATTTGTTTCTATTGTGTTTATTTGTCTTGGAGGGATATTCATATTAGATTATACCCGCAAAAACAATGAGGAGTCATGTAGCACCTTAAAGACTAAGGGTATGTCTACACTACAGCACTAATTCGAACTAACTTAATTCGAATTAATTAATTTGCATCTAGACCTAAAAATTAGTTCGAATTAGCATTTTGCTAATTCAAACTAGCATGTCCACATTGAGTGGACCCTGAACCAAAGTTAAGGCTGGCCGGAAGCAGTGCCGGCAGGGCATCAGGTTAGGACTTAGAGCGTGGAGCTGCTGTCTCAGGCTAGCCGAGGGCTGTGCTTAAAGGGACCCAACCCCCACCACGGACAGACAGTTCTCAGGGTTCCCTGCTTGCTTGTCTACCTCGATAACGGACAGCAAACAGTCCTGACTTGGAGTGCCCTGAGTGCCCACACTCAGCACATCACAACACTCGGCCATCAGCCCGGCTGCACTTGCCGCAGGCTGCCATCCGGGGGGAGTCAATGAGGGCCTCAGGAGAGCTTCCACCCTGAGGAGCCCGCAGAGCCACCCCAGTCCTCCTCATCGGGGGCTCGTACGCCATTCCTCTGTCACCCTCTTCAACTTACCCCTCTCTAGCCCCCCTTCCTGATGTACAAAATAAAGGACACGTGTGGTCAAAAATAGAAACTCTCTTTATTTAACAAAACTGGGGGGGGGGATTAACCTCTGGGGAGACTGGGAAAAGGAGGTAGGAGAGGGGAAGAGAGAGGGTGGGAGAAGGGAAGGGGAAACCTGGGAGGAGGGAGCTGGAAGTGGAAGCCAGGGGAAGAAGGAGGAGGGGAAGTATCAAACTATGGTACGCCATATCTTCAGTACTGTGTACAGATGTGATCTCCTCAACCCAGAAAAGATGTTTTAGCCTTGCAAAGGGTTCCAAAAAGGGCAACTAAAATGATCAGGGGTTTGGAACAGGTCCCATATAAAGAGAGGCTAAAGAGACTGGGACTTTTCAGCTTAGAAAAGAAGAGACTGAGGGGGGATATGATAGAGGTCTATAAAATCATGAGTGGTATGGAGAGCATGTATAAAGAAAAGTTCTTCATTAGTTCCCATAATATAAGGACTAGAGGACACCTAATGAAATGAATGGGTATCAGGCTTCAAACTAATAAAAGAAAGTTCTTCTTCACAAAGCACATAGTCAACCTGTGGAACTCCTTGCACAGGAGGCTGTGAAGGCTAGAACTATAACGGAGTTTAAAGAGAAGTTAGATAAAGTCATGGAGGTTGGGTCCATGGAGTGGTATTAGCCAGGGGGTAGAAATGGTGTCCCTGGCCTCTGTTTGTGGAAGGCTGGAGATAGATGGCATGAGACAAATGGTTTGGTCATTGTCTTTGGTCCATCCTTTCCAGGGTACCTAGTGTTGGCTACTGTCGGCAGACAGGCTACTGGGCTAGATGGACCTTTGGTCTGACCCAGTATGGCAGTTCTTATGTTCTTATGTTTTAAGCTCAGGGCTCAGGGTCGGGGGTCTCACTGGACCACCTTGATTTTCATGCAAACCTGCTCCTGAGTTTGGCATGTGGCCTTTGGTGGCCAGGCTGGCAGCTATCCTGCCCTAGACGACCACTTTCCTATGCCTAGTGCGGAGGTCGTGGACGTTGGAGGCCTCCCTCCAAACCTGGATGACGTCCACGATCTCCGCACTAGACCAGGCGGGCACCCACTTCTTGCGGTCTGCTGGCTGGGTGCTGGCAGGCTTTCACCTGGCACGGGGACCGTAGCCAGACTGTGCCCCTTTAAGGGCTTCGGGGCTGGGAGGGGGGCAGAAGAGTTTCCCTGGTTGTGCCCAGAGTGGCCACCAGGGTAAGCTGGGAAGGGCTAGCCACCCACTACACAGCCCTTAATTCGAACTTCTTAATTTGAACTAGGCATTAGTTCTCGTAGAATGAGGTTTACCTAGTTCAAATTAAGTGCTCCACTAGTTCGAACTAGCGGTTTGCATGTGTAGCGCCTATTAAAGTTAATTCAAACTAACGGCTGTTAGTTCAAATTAACTTTGTAGTGTAGACATACCCTAACAGATTTATTTGAGCATAAGCATTCATAGGTAAAAAATGCACAGAGTGGAAATCACAGAGGTAGAGATGCATATAAGAACATAAGAATGGCCATACTGGGTCAGACCAAAGGTCCATCTAGCCCAGTAGCCTGTCTGCCGACAGTGGCCAGCATCAGGTGCCCCAGAGGGGGTAGACCGAAGACAATGATCAAGCGATTGTCGTGGAATGAGGAGTAATGGTAGCTCGAACTAGGAAGCCTAGTTCGAACTACCTAGTTCGTGCCGCGTGTAGCCGCGCGGCACGGGGTTCGAACGAGCGGGGATTTAAAAATGGCGGCGCCCCGCTTATGCAAATGAAGCCCGGGAAATTCAAATCCCGGGCTTCGTTTGCCATTGCGGTATGCCTACATTACCCTCCTATTTCGAAATAGGAGGGTAGTGTAGACATACCCCTCCTCTTCTAGTTCCTCCCATATTTTTCAGGAACTGATCTGGAGGGATATACAGTCTCCATAACATCCATAAGAATGATTCAAATTAATCCTAAATCTACTGGGTCAATCACATGACAGACTCACTAGATCCTGCAGTGAACTGGGCAATGTTATACAGTTGATCGGGTACCACATTTTAATTCTCTTAGGGTGTGCCTACACAGCACCCTAAACTTGAAATAAGATATGCAATTTGCACTACACTACGGCTAGGTCTAGACTACAAGCATCTTTTGAAAGAGGCTTTTTCGAAAATCTTTTTTAAAAGCCTCTTTCTAAAGAGAGCGTATAAACTGCAACCATTTCTTTCGAAAAAGTGAGCCGTTTTTTTGAAAGAGAGCACCCAGGCAGTCTGGATGCTCTCTTTCGAAAAAGCCCTGTTTGCACCTTCAAAAAAAGACATTCTTCCTTGTAAAATGAGGTTTACCTACGGTAAAAAACCCCCACATTTTTCAATTTAATTTCGAAAGAATACAGCGGCAGTCTAGATGCAGGGGAAGTTTTTTCGAAAAAAGGCCACTTTTAAAAAAAAACCTGTGGGCTAGAAACACCCAATTTCCATATTTATTTTGATTCTACTGCAAAATTGCTTATTTTGAAATTTGGCATATCTACACAGTGCCAAATTTCAAAATAACGCACTATTTCGAGACATGCCTTAACCCTTGTGGAACGAGAGTTATAGGGAAGCTGAAATAGCATGTCAGTTATTTTGAAAAATATTTCAAAAAATATTTTGAAATAACAAGCAGCTTGTTAAGATGTGGAGTAGCTATTTCAGGATAGTTCTGATAGCCCAAAATAGCTGTGCAGTGTAGATGTACCCTATGTGAGTCAGGCAGTGTCAATTGGTGAGGACTTTTGTCTCACTGGATCCCTCAGGGAGCCAGAAGTTCTGCTGACAAGCTGAATGAAGCAAGCCATTTTGTATCACTGAAGCCTGAAGCAAGCTTCCATAAGGGCTGACTCACATCTTGTTAAAGGAGGCAGAGTCAATTAGTCAAAAGAAAAGTGTCAGATGGGTAGCCGTGTGAGTCTGTACAGTGCCGCCCATAGGATTCAGGGGGCCTGGGGCAAAGTAATTTCGGGGACTCCTTCCATATGGGGAGCACGGGGCCCAAACGGACTTCAGATATTCTCGTAGGAGCTCCTGGGGGACCCAGGGCCTGGGTCAAATTGCCCCACTTTCCCTTCCCCCTCCCCCTCCCCGTGGGCAGCCCTGAGTCTGTAATTGAAGAAAACTAATATATATATATATATATATATATATATGAATGGTCCGGCAGCACCTTAGAGACTAACAAAAAATGTAGATGGTATCATGAGCTTTCGTGGGCACAATGAAAGAAGAAGTGGGCTGTGCCCATGAAAGCTCATGATACCATCTACATTTTTTGTTAGTCTCTAAGGTGCTGCAAGACCATTTTTTTTAAGTTTTTTTTTAAATGGTGGTCCAAGAGGCTTTTTCCTACCTGCTTATTCATTCATGCCTAAACTGTTCTCCATTCTAGTCCTCCAGGTTATGTGGGGCACATCTGGACCAAGCCTGGCAACTGTAACATGGCTAATTGAAGCACAAGGAGGATCAGTTAGCCCAGGCATTTGTGTGTCCCTTTCTGCCGATGTTTCTAGTCCTATGAATGCCAAACAGGTGTTCTGCCAGAGAGGTTTGCCCAGAAACACTGTGCTGGAACACGCTGCAGCACTGACCACTATATCAGAAGGGTGTTTCCTGTAATTCTGCTGCAGAGGCCTTAAAGAACTAAATAACATCCTCGTAACACTTAGATTTCTTTTGGGGGATTGGTTTGGTTTGGTTTTGTTGCTGCTTTAAGCAGCATGTATTGTATGGCTTACTGCAGCTGCTAGAGGCAGTACAAACTTACTAGCTGACTAACTCTTCAGGGGATATGGCCATATTCAGTCTGCTTGATTGACAGGTTTGGTTACTGCCCCTAAGAAGCAACAAGCTAATACTAACGGATCTGCAGATTTTCACTGCAAAGAAGAAAGTTTCCTGTCATGACAGATGAACTAAACATAATACTGGAAAAGTGTATGTATCAAGCAAGTTATAAAACTTTGTGCTTGTTGGTTCACATTTTAACAGTCTGTACATATGCAATCTTCTTAAATTTAAGATATTATTAGCCTACTACTGTGGATTTCTTAAGGTTCTAATAATAGAGAAGCAGAGAAGAAGATGGAAAATCACTGGTCATTGTACCAGAACAGTGGTTTTACAACAATTAGGATGTCCTCATCCATATTCATATCATGAATTTATTTATATGTATCGCATCAAAAATTAATATTTAAACAACATTAAAGTTATTGAGCCAAGCACTCAGAAATCTCGAGATGCTAGAATCAACCTTAATTTGACCCACTTGTGCATAACTACATGACCCATACTACTTTTTCCATAGAACCTACCCTCTTTCAGTGCACAGGCTGGACAGTGTTCATTGACTGTGAAGCTATTCAATATTTCCTTTTATCTTCATCATTCATTATGTGGCCCTAGGCCTTATTTACTGCATATCATCCAAACATTACACTGAATATGGTATTATTAATTTTCTCTCAGGCTTTTCTGTGGTGCTCTGAATGCAATATTTGTGTGCTTCATAAACTTTAATGAATTTATTTTCATAACACTACTGTAAGGTGAGGTGTTGCTTCAGCTTTCAAGATTAATATTCTTTCAGTGTGGGTTTTTGTATAACTTCCTAAATTAATAAAAAAAAACCTGAAAAAGAAAAATTGAATGGTGTGTCACCATATTGATATAAATAAGGATCACTGGCAAGGTTGGGATCTTTAGATCCACAGCACAGATATTACTGATTAGCTTGTAGCAATAGTAGGCTTTTATCCTTCATGTAGACCAGTCATTGGAGGGGAAAGATGTACCCACTTTACTAATGGGATTCACAACTGCTTGCTGACAGAAAAGGAATACTGAGACTCAAGATTCCAGGTTCTGCAGGGGAGTATTCTCAGCAGTTATAAACTCTTCTCTACCCTTAACCCACTCTCCACAGTTTCTCTCTGTCTCTACCTGTTCCTGTCAACCAAACCCCATTGGCTCCTGCCAGTGTCACTTCCTTTGTTCCTATCCCTCCTCCCCCAACACCTGTCTTGTCCTCCTTTTTTGTTCCCAGCTCTTCTTCCTTCCTCCCAGCTCCTGCTATTCTCTTCCACCAATTCCTGTCCACCTGTAGTCCTCTCTAACCTTTCTCTTTGCTCCTCACCCCCACTCATTCAAGTCAGGTTTCTCCCTCCTCCTTCCCCAGGTTTCCTGGGTTCCAAAAGGACAAAAGCCAGAAAAGGTTGTCTCCCTGATCTCAGGGCTTTCCCTATTCAGCTGCAGGGAAAGCCCTGCTCAGCCCCATGCTACAACATTACCAGTTCTGCAGGGGAGGGTTACATTTAGACAGCAGGCTTCTTTCAGAAGCAGCCTGCTAAAACCCAGTTCCAACAGGCATCTAGTCCCGGTCTGTAACTGCATCCAACAGCCCCTGGATTGGATCAATGACCTTGGCAGCAGCCTGGCTCCCCCCTCGGTTCCAAACTCCAACGCAGAGTCACAGACTAGGCCTCCTTTCTTCAAGCACATGGAGAGAGCAGTCCTCTCTCACACAAGAGCCCTTCCTTCCTGTTTTTTCCCAAGGGCTCATTGGAATTGTAGTCTGGGTCTTTTCAGAATAAAACAGAGGCCCCTTTAGTAAGGGGACTATATTTGTCTCCCTGATCTCAGGGCTTTTCCTATTCAGCTGCAGGGAAAGCCCTGCTCAGCCCCATGCTACAACATTCTCAGTTCTGCAGGGGAGGTGTAGTATAGCTGGGGCTACATTTAGACTGCAGGCTTCTTTCGGAAGAAGACTTTTCTGAAAGAAATCTTCCAGAAAAACCTATTCCAAAAGAGCGCGTCCACACACAAGAGTGCATCGAAAAAGCGCATCGCTTTTTCAAAAGAGAGCATCTAGACTGATTGGATGCTTTCTGGCATAAAGGCCACCCGGAACCACTTCAAACAGGGCTTTAGGTCACCAGTTGCATCTGAGTGCTGGTGCCAGAGCCTTGCAGAGATACTCACTTAAAGGGACCCCTCTGGACAGCCATTTCTCTGCTTCTGCTTCCTGCTTGTCCACCTCTTTGAGGAACAGCAAAGCTCTCGCAGTGTCTCCTGTGGCTGCCCTGCTTTTGTGGATGCCACAGCTTTTTCATTTGTGCCATGGAGCCAGAGCTGCCCCTGAGCATGCGATGGCCCCACTCGGCCATGCTGCAGTTTTTTCAGCTTTTTGTGCCAGCTGCTTTTCTGATCTTGCATGATCTAGACCCCGAGCTCATTCTGGGGACCTTCTTCCTGATGAGGATCAAGGATTTCATTGGTTCAGTTGTGTTTGCAAAGAATATAAAAATAAACACAGCGAGGAGTCCTGTGGCACCTTTCTTTGTCTCTTTCTGCAAGTGGTGAGGGCCATGAACTCCATCCTGCTGTGCAGGGTCATCCACCTGGGAGACATGGACCTGATCATGGCTGGATTTGCTGTCCTGGGGTTTCCAAACTGCAGGGGAACAATTGATGGGACCCATATCCCCATCCACACACCGGAGCATTGAGCGACCTAATACATCAGTCGCAAGGGCTACTTCTCGATGGTGCTGCAGGCCCTGGATGACCACCATGGACAGTTCACAGACATTTTTGTCGGGTGGTCGGGCAGAGCACACGATGCCCGCATCTTCAGGAACTCTATCCTGTACAGGAAGCTGTAGGGGACCACATTCTCCCCATGCCATGACTTTACAGCTGGGGACATGCAGCTATCATTGTGAATCATGGGGGACGCAGCTTACTTCCTCATGCTGTTACTAATGAAGCCTTACACGGGCCACCTTGATCCCAGCAGGGACCAATTTAATGCCCACTTCAGCTGGGCCCGAATCCAAGTGGAGTATGTCTTTGGGCACCTGACAGCATGGTTTAGGTGCCTGCTGACCCACCTGGACATGGGAGAGCACAACATCCCCAAAGTGGTGGCAGCATGTTGTGTCCTCCACAACATTGTGGAGAGGAAGGGGGAGGCCTTCCTCCTGGGGTGGGGGCAGACACTGGCAGCGAAGGACAAGCCTTCCAGCAACTGTGGACAGCTGCCATCGGCCAGGCCCATCAGGCCAGGGTACGCATTCAGGAGGCCCTGAGGGAGAGGTTCTCTCAAGTACCCCAGTAACTCTCCCCAAGGCCTTCCCAATAGGGACCTCTAGCTTGTTGCCCTATCCTTTCCCCACCACAACCCCACCCTTCGCCCCTTTCCTGACTGCTCCATAAAAACACCTGTTTGATTTGTAACAAAATGAACTCTGTATTTCTACTACATTAAAAAAGGTGGGCAGGGGGAGAAGGGCTCATAACATGGAGGGGGAGGGGGATCATGACCTGGAGGGGAAGGGACAGCTAGATGGGCCACCTTGGGTGTGGGGACCTCGTCAGAGTTGGGGTTGGGTGAGTCCGGGGACCACAGAGTGGTGGACAGGAGGGGAGGCTGGAGTGGGGTCAGGAATGGCAGGGGAAGCGAACGTGGGCATCACTTAGGGAGGGTGAGGCATCGCATTGGGGGGGCAGTCAGAGGGGGAATGGGTATAGCAGGGGGACCAGGAGGGTGGAAGTCAGGAGCAGCAACAGCAGCCAGGTGTGACATCATATGCAACATGATGGCACACATGTTGTCACACCGTTGCATCAGCTGGTCCCATGTGTGATTCCACCACTCAATGTCATGGCGTATCTTCTGTGCCAGGGTCTGCTGCATGTTGCGCAGGATGCTGACATGCTGGTGCATGAGGTCTTCCTGGACCCTGGAGTGCTTTCGGGTCCCCAGGGCTCTGGCACTGTGGCTCGCCCCTCAGTTCTGGTTGGTCTGGCTGTAGAGAATACACAGAGAGAGAGTCATCCATGCAGACACTGTCCCAGAGGCTCTGCCCTCCTCTGTGAGCAGCGACCAACAGTCCTAGGGCCAGAGGAGGAGGATGTCCAGGTAGTAAGGCCATGTGTGGCCTGCACAGTGGGCTATGCTTCACAGGGCCCCCGAGGTGCCCAGGGGACTGTGCTGCCTGCTTCCTAATCCCTGCCTCCCCTCCCCCCCCCCCCCCCCCGGCTCATGGACAAGCAGGCAAGGGAAGCACCTGGCCACAGTGGGATCCCTCCATGGGCAGAAAAGAAGCCAGGAGCAGCCTGGCCCTCCCTGGGGTCTGCACACACACTTGTGGCTTCCAGATCTGCCTGTGGGAGTGAGTAATGCCTTGCACATGCAGGCATGCCCATGTGTTGTATAGCACTCCTCAGTGTGTCTGGGGTCATGCCTGCACCCTTGTGGTTAGCCTGCTTTCAGCCATGGCAGGTGCTGGGAGGGCCCACCCACCCATGGGTGGATGTGTGTGGCCTCCCCTGAGCCTGGCAGCAGGATCTCATCCATGCTGAGGGGCTGCCTGCTGTGTCCATGTGCTGCACACTAACGCTGCACGTGGTTGCATGTGCATGGACTGCAGCACGATGTCCAGCATACAACGAGGCCTAGGAGATGTTCTGACTGACCGGCACTGGCTCCAGGGACAGGGTGATGGTCTGCGTCTCCTCCTCCTCTGGGTGGCCCTGGTCCTCCTGCTCCTCCTCTGCCGTGACCTCTGGTCAGGTGACAACAGGGATCTCAAGGCCAGAGTCAATGATGATGGGTGGGGAAGACGTTTCCCTACCCCCTAGGATTTGGTATAGTTCCTGGTAATATGGGCAGGTGTGAGGTCCTGCCCAGAGCGCAAGCTGTGCTCTCTGGCCTGGACACATCCCTAACAGAGCTCTTTTACCTTACTCCTGACCTGTTCCAAGGTCCAGGATGGGTGTCTGTACTCTGCCAGGGACGTGGCCATGGGCACGAATATTTCAGTGTAGCAGAGATTCTGGAAGGCATCCTCCTTGCCCCACAGCTTGAGAAGTGAAAGGATCTCTGCTATGGACCAGGAGGTTGTGTGCCTCTTGGTCCCCCTGGGTGGGTCCTGGAACGCCTGGGGCTGCTCCCTGCAAGGGCCAAGAAGGTCATGGGGTGCTTGAGGCTCTGCCATGGCTGTCAAGGCCTATGGCAGGAAAAGCCGCACGATGAGGTGCTTCTCTCAGGCTGGCTTCCTGCCACAAGGCTTGTTCAGGGTACCTGCAGTTTTAAGAGGGGCCAAGAGACAGGGACTATAGAGTCCTGATTAATTTGGACTGAGTGGCCACCAGGGCACCTGTGTTATTTCCTGGAGGCCTCTTCTTTTGAAAAAAAAAAAAACCCTCTCCTCCCCTTCCACATGCACCTTTTTCCAAAAGAGCTCATTCAGAAAAAGGCTTCTTCCTCATAGAAAGATTACCAACGCCGGAAAAACCCCTCTGTTCTTTCAATTTACTTTTGGAAGAACTTGATTGCAGTATGGATGTAGACATACCCTGACATATAGAAGCTGTGAAGGTATGAAGTGTGCTCAGTGTAGATACAATCTTCTGATCATTCAACTGCCAAACTCAAACATATGCAAACAGATAATAGAAACTTTCAGAGGCTTAGGCCTTTGCCAGAACTGGGGCATATTTTCATATGGATAGCAGAAGAGCACATCTTTCTCACTGGAGGAATTCCTCTGCTAAATGTTAAATGCCTGCTCCAAAACTTGGAGACACTAGACTTTCTTAATCAAATGACAAAATGATAAAAATTTGTCAAATGTTTTTGTTTTTAAATGACAAACATTACATATTTTTTTCTGAATCGTGTTCTGGGAAACAACTGACCTATTTAGCTTGGAGGAAAAAAAACAATCAATTTGATGCAAACACCCAGCATTGAAATTTTCAGCCCACACAACTATTTATAAACAACTAAAAACAGACTCTTATAGTTAAGGTTGCCTAACACTTCGGATTATAAATACAGCTCTTTGATCTACCAATAACAACAATAATATCAAACATTTTAAAAGCCATCTATTACTCTAAGAACTTTTGATGAAAAATTAGAAAACAATATCTACTGAAAATCAGCAGCTAATTCATAACAACCAGACACCAACTATAAACAGCACCCTTCATCAAGCAAGGGTCTGGAACTTTACAAAGAAATAAATTTCAAAGCTAATGGTCCCTCATGGAAAACACTTCATTGACAGCATTCTCATAAATTGAGGGGACTTCTACTTATTTCAATTGTGGCAGTATGGCCTGGGGAAAAGAGGTAGACTTCTCCAAGAGGAAGAGCCCAGGCGAGTTAGGCAAAACATACCACCTTAAATCCCCCCATGAAAATTGTTTAATTAAAAGCAGCTAAAATACTGAGTGAAACATGACTCTATAAATTCCTTGTAGGAATTTCCCTGTTGTTACAACTGTTCATTTTGTCACTATATCCTAAGGTTTTGCCAGGTATACACCGATAAGAATATGGTTTTACAGCAAGCATAATTTTCAATAGTTGTTAGTTGTTTGAAAACTGAATGAGGAACAATCATTGTAGAGAAACAGCCTGAACTTTGGGTGCAGAATGGCTAGCAGATAAAATAAAGGAAATTATATAAATACATTTAGAAAGTTATCTTGCTACTTTATGTGCTAGAAACACATTTTAAAGTGTACACTAGGAATTTTAATGTCATTAGAGTTGAACTGGTTAAAAATGGTCAATAGACATAAGTGTTCCCAATTCTCAAAAAAAAAAAAAATGGACAAAGCAGTCTAATACTTTATGGTCTGAGCTTCTCATTCCTCTTGCAGTGGCACAATATAAAGCTTTAAATATATAAAGGGAAAGAAGTTCACCTGCTGAGATACTTAAAAACAGAGGTGGGGAATCTTTTTTGGGTTGGGGGCTGCTGACCCACAGAACCTCACTGACATGGCTGCCAACTGAGAAGGAGCCACTCCTCATCCCCTCACACATCAGAGCCTAAGGGGCTATATCCAGCCCCCAGCTTAAAAATAAATAAACAATCTGAAGTAATATGTAATGAATGTTGCAAACAATCAGTATACTAGCTGTTATATTGTTTGGAGTTCCACAGTTTAGAAACAAATCACAGGAACACAGAGAGCTTTATAGGAGTAGGATTTTATATTTATATTTCAGGTTAAATAATGTAGTAATGTATGACTTAATTTCATCTTGCCAGCCACCCTCTCTATGGCCCTCTAGGGCATTGGTAGAAACGCATCTGACAGACTGCCACTGTCTATACCATGTTAAAGGCAGGGACAGACCACTAGGCCCTTTAGTTAAATATACATTTCTTTGTTTTAAGGTTTAGTAAGTACGCTTTCTTTGTTTTAAGGTTTAGTAAGTGAGAAACAGGATCTTTTATTGTGTCTATGTTAATAAGATTAGAGGAATGTTGAAGGTCCAGGCCACAATGTGAACTGTTTTGATTACAAGATTTAGTAAGGTTTAATTTACAATGCTTTTTATTACTCAATATAAAACACTGTTGTTTGTATAGCTTTGAAGGTTTGTGTGAATGAGAAATGTATGCATCAGAAAAAGATAAGGTGCGAAGGCCGTTGTTAACTACCAGATGGTCAAGAGAGGAGGGGTGAAGAACGAGACTTACTGATGCCATAGAACCATCAGCACGCGCGCATCCATGATGAAGTAAGGGCAGATTGATGACTGTAAGGTAGAGCTGGCACCCCTAAAGACAATTGATTAACTCAATCCAGGACAGGATGACCTTCTTGGAGGTGTTTTGGAATGATAACATCAAAAGATAACACCAATTAATAAGTAACCGGTCACAAACTGACACAGCGAAATGAATAGACTTCAACAGAGAAAAGAGGATTATAAGAGCAGAGTGCTTTGCCATGGGACTTTGAGTTCATCTTGCCACCAACTCCAGTAGCATCGGATCGTGACCAAGAGAGCCCAGCTCCCCTCTGCAATCAATGTGGCTGGCTACTGGATTGATCCAGACTCTGGACCGGTAACTATAACATCGACTGGCAGGACTACATGTATTGTGTGTGTGACCGAAAAGCATATGCTAACTGTTGTAGTCTCAATAAATATGGTGTACTGCGTTCTCCCCTATAAAAGATCTCGTGTGCTTTGTATGGACATAACAGCTTGTGAAAGCACAGGGAATTGGTATGCAGCCATTTCAGGTTTGTTAGCAGTGAAGCAAGAGTCAAGCTAACTCTAACCCTAACAACGCGAGAGCTGTAAAAGATCTTACCTCTCGCTTCTCACCTTGTTTTAGGAGATAAGGATAGAATGCTGACTCTGGCAGGGACCTTGAGATAAGGAGCATCTGGATGGAACAAAAATAACTGTTAGCCATTGGTGTTTGTAATGGGAAGGAGACAAATTGTTTATTGTTATTATATGTAATGGACAGTATATAAACTGCTTCATAATTGCTTGTATTCAAAGTTCTGCCTCAAGCGGGGGCTCCCCCCCTTGTCCGAATCAATTTTTTCCTTGCTGCAGCTCGTAATAAAACTGCTTCTGGCTACTTGTTGCTTACAAACACAGAGTGAAGGCTTGTTTTCTTCCACAAGCTTGAGCAGTTGCAAGTGTCCATTTATTCCATCACAGAATTAACTAGACAAGCCCAAACCAGCTGACCCCTAGTGAACTAACTCAATTACTATAACAACAATAAGATCTAAATCTACAACAATCTGATACACAACATATTCCTCCCCCCTCTTAATAAGAACATTCCTTTAATAAAACAAACACTAAACTAGGGAATGAGGGTATACTTCCTCAAGTTCCCAGCTAACCCTGGGGATTATTTTGCCCCATCTGTAGGTTAACCTTAACTAAAGGTTCAGCTGTTCAGGAGCCTTCATTCTCTAGGTGGATTATGGTGGATGTCTGATGTTCTTGCATCTGAAGGTGTTAAGGTTGTGGGCCTGACTATGGGCTGGGAACTTCAAGCATGAACAGGTGAGGTGTTGGGTCAGCCTTCTTAGGGAGAGGGGTTTATGTTCAACACAGGCAGTGATGGAGGAAGAGAGTCAAGAACAGGTGATTCTTGATGTGGTAGCTCACCAACAGTGGTAAGGTCAGGCAGCTCAACTGGAGATGTGTCTTGGGGGAAGGCATAACCTGGCAATAACTGATCCATATGCCACTGCCAGATGAGATCCTCTACAGTCCAGACAGTATAGGAAACAGGTCCTGTATGAGCAATGATAGTGGGACCCAGTTAGCTCCAGAAGCATAGTTCCGAGCCAAAACTGGCTCTCCTGGATTAAAGATTTGGTCGTTTGCTCTGGATGCATGCCTGATGACTTGACCTGGCTGTTGACATTGCACAATTTGTCGTGGTTCAGAAGGTTTCAGCAGATCAAAGCAAATGCGTAGCTGATGTTCCATCATTAGAAAATCTGGGGTCATTTTGGTTGTAGCAAGAAGAGTGTTTCTGAAGGGTAGTTAGAAGGTGTCCAGACACTTTTGCATGAGTGAATGTCCTCTAGCCAATGTCAAAGCTTGTTTCATTGTCTGAATAAACCTTTTTTTTCCTTCCTTCCTTCCTTCCTTCCTTCCTTCCTTCCTTCCTTCCTTCCTTCCTTCCTTCCTTCCTTCCTTCCTTCCTTCCTTCATTGATTTTAGTTTCTGTATGCACTTTCGATGTAGCAGTCATTTCTCACCCACACCTTCCAGAACAACAAAAAGGTTTGTTTTCTTACATTGACTTCTACTGTTGCTGGAGGCAGCACAGATATCCTTGTCACCCCTTTGTTATATCATTTGGAGTTCCATAGTTTAGAAAGAAATCACTGGAAATACAGAGTACTTGAGCAGTTTCAAGTGTCCATTTATTCCATCACAGAACTAATTAGAGCCAGTCCAAATTGGCTGGGCTGACTCCTAGGATATGGCTACACTATCTTTTTTTTGGAAGATGTATGCAAATAGCACTCGTATTTGCATACCTTTTGCTGTTTTTTTCCCGGAAGAGGCTTTTCTGCTATTTGGCCCCATCTACACAGGGCCAAATATCAAGAAAAAACCCTCTTTCAAAAGCCCCCGTAAACCTCATTTTACAAGGAAGAAGGGGGCTTTTGAAAGAGGGTTTTTTTCCAACATTTGGTCCTATGTAGATGGGGCCAAATGTTGGAAAAGCCTCTTCCGGGGGAAAAAATGGAAGAAAGTATGCAAATGCGAGCACTATTTGCATACCTCTTTTGAAAAAAAAAGACAGTGTAGCCGTACCCCTAGTGACTTAACTAAGTTATTATAAAAATAAGATCTATATCTACAACAACCCAATACACAACACTGGCTGCCTTAAATTCCAGTGTGACAGGCACAAAACTGCTCTCAGAGTCTGGGAGAAGTAGAATCTGTTCCCAGACTGCCCCCCAGCTTGCTGTGTCCAGGAGCAGTAGCAACAAATCTGGTTTATAAGATTCACAATATTCAAAATCCTGTACTAGGTAGTCTTTGCCACCAATGAGCATCTACTTCACATACAGTACACATCAATGGAACAAAACCAAATGCTCCAACAGACACCATGTAACCAGGCCAACTGCTCAAATATTTATAAATTTCACGGCCATAGTGGAAGTATTTAGAATATTGAATTATCAGATGCCTTTTAGAATGATGCCACTTTTCAACTCTTTAATACATATTAGCAGGTAATTTTTATACTGCTTTTAGCACTCATAATTGGTGGTTTCCAAAATTAAGTTTTATGCATCCATAGTTAAATATTTGATATTAGGAAACTGGGAAATCACAGACATACACTGTGATTAAATTTGATTGGAACTTCAATCATGGTAGTGCAAAAAGTTTTCAATGGTTCATATTGAATTTCCTGAACTGTCTTTAAAGTACAGCAGTAATATTCAAAGGAGTTGATACAACTACTGTCTTCAAAACAACACTGATCCTTGATACAAAAAGATTCCTTCAGGTATGAGAGTGTTACTAGCAACTAACAGTAAAAGTATTAATGTGAATGAGCCTTATATTAGTACTTCCTGAAATAAGCATTTCTAAGTGAGCCCAAGACTGTCAGTTGGGTAATCATTTATAACAGAAGCAAAAAGGAAAATACACCTACGTCAAGAAGTCACATTTAAACATCAAATCAAACCCACTGGAGTTATAAAAGGCCGTCATGAAATCTGCAGATTTCTCAGCTTTACCAAAGCAGAAGAAGAGCTAATGATTACTGTCTATAAGGGTGTGTCTAGACTACATGCCTCCGTCGACGGAGGCATGTAGATTAGCCAGATCGGCAGAGGGAAATGAAGCCGCGATTAAAATAATCGCGGCTTCATTTAAATTTAAACGGCTGCCCCGCTCTGCCGATCAGCTGTTTGTCGGCAGATCGGGGCAGTCTGGACGCGACGCGCCGACAAAGAAGCCTTTCTTGATCGGCACAGGTATGCCTCGTGAAACCAGGTTTACCTGTGCCGATCAAGAAAGGCTTCTTTGTCGGCGCGTCGCGTCCAGACTGCCCCGATCTGCCGACAAACAGCTGATCGGCAGAGCGGGGCAGCCATTTAAATTTAAATGAAGCCGCGATTATTTTAATCGCGGCTTCATTTCCCTCTGCCGATCTGGCTAATCTACATGCCTCCGTCGACGGAGGCATGTAGTTTAGACTTACCCTAGGGGTATGTCTACACTACAAAGTTAGTTCGAACTAACTTTCATAGGCGCTACACTAGCACTCCGCTAGTTCGAATTTAATTCGAACTAACGGAGCGCTTAGTTCGAACTAGGTAATCCTCATTCCACGAGGATTAAGCCTAGTTCGAACTAGCTAGTTCGAATTAAGGGGTGTGTAGCCCCTTAATTCGAACTAGTGGGAGGCTAGCCCTCCCCAGGTTTCCCTGGTGGCCACTCTGGCCAACACCAGGGAAACTTGTCTGCCCCCCTCCCGGCCCCGGCCCCCTTAAAGGGGCACGGGCTGGCTACGGTGCCCATGCCAGGTGCAAGCCTGCCAGCACCCAGCCAGCAGACCCTGCACCTGGCACGTATCGAGCCACCCACCCGATGCCCCCCAGCCCTCCCCCTCTTCCCAGGACCAGGCTGGCGGCTCCCGGGAGCTTGCCCGGGACCGCAAGAGGTGGGTACCCGCCTGGGCTAGTGGGCACATCATGGACCTCGTCCACGATCTCCGCACTAGGCACAGGAAAGTGGCCGGCTTGGGCAGGATAGCTGCCAGCCTGGCCATCCAGGAGCAGGTGTGCAAGAGAATCAAGGGGGTCCACTGAGACCCCCGACCCTGAGCCCTGAGCTTACAATGGCCGTCCTGGGTCAAACCAAAGGTCCATCTAGCCCAGTAGCCTGTCTGCCGACAGCGGCCAACCCTAGGGACCCTGGAGGGGATGGACCGAAGACTGTGATTAAGCCATTTGTCTCGTGCCATCCCTCTCCAGCCTTCCACAAACCTTAGGCAGGGACACCACTCCTACCTCCTGGCTAATAGCACTCCATGGACCCAACCTCCATGACTTGATCTCACTTTCCTTTAAACTCTGTTCCAGTTCTAGCCTTCACAGCCTCCTGCAGCAAGGAGTTCCACAGGTTGACTCTTTGCTTTGTGAAGAAGAACTTTCTGTTACTAGTTTGAAGCCTGCTACCCATTCCTTTCCTTTGGTGTCCTCTAGTCCTTCTTTATGGGAACTAATGAAGAACTTTTCTATATGCACCGTCTCCACCCAACTCCTGCTTTTAGAGACCTCTATCCTGTCCCCCCTCCATCTCCTCTTTTCTAAGCTGAAAAGTCCCAGTCTCTTTAGCCTCTCTTCATATGGGACCTGTTCCCAACCCCTGATCATTTTAGTTGCCCTCCCCTCTCCCAGCCTCTCTCTTCCCCTCTCCCACCTCCTTTTCCCAGTCTCCCCCAGTCTCCTGCCCTAGCCGGCCACTTTCCTGTGCCTAGTGTGGAGATCGTGGACAAGGTCCACGATGTCCGCACTAGCCCAGGAAGGTGCCCGCCTCTTGCGGTCCAGGGCAAGCTCCTGGGAGCCGCCAGCCTGGTCCCGGGAAGAGGGGGTGGGCTGGGGGGCATCGGGTGGGTGGCTCTGTGCTGTGCCAGGTGCAGGGTCTGCTGGCTGGGTGCTGGCAGGCTTGCACCTGGCACGGGCACCGTAGCCAACCCGTGCCCCTTTAAGGGGGCCGGGGCCGGGGGGGGGGGCATAGAGTTTCCCTGGTGTTGGCCAGAGTGGCCACCAGGGAAACCTGGGGAGGGCTAGCCTCCCATTAGTTCGAATTAAGGGGCTACACACCCCTTAATTCGAACTAGCTAGTTCGAACTAGGCTTAATCCTCGTAAAATGAGGTTTTCCTAGTTCGAACTAAGCGCTCCGCTAGTTCGATTCAAATTCGAACTAGCGGAGCGCTAGTGTAGCGCCTATTAAAGTTAGTTCGAACTAACGTCCGTTAGTTCGAACTAACTTTGTAGTGTAGACATACCCATAGTTATTTTGACATACCCAAAGAAACAACTCAAGACCACTACAAGAGAAACAAATACAAATATAACCCAGTCACCATGCAAAAGTTAGAGTAATAGCAAGAATCTTACTAAAAACTTTAAAATGGAGGTCATTTAAATCTAATGCCGAACTTCAGATTGTCATGCCATTCTTAACTCATTTGACTCACTGATTTGTGTGAAGATATTTTTCAGACTATTTGAAGGTACATTTTATAATTTATTTTTAGTTAATGCAACAAAATGTGAAGAGACATTAAGGAAAAACTGTTAAGCATTCAAAAAAACAAAAGCAAGAAAGACTGTGTGTGGAACTTTCATTTTTCTTCCTCAAAGTACAGAAAGTGATGAGCATATGGAAATTCAGAGAGGGTTGTTTTAATAGAAAGTCTGTTGCATCTTTATCTTTAGCAATCACCATAAGCATGACCATCACAAATCTAATAATAAAAGCATAATTATGAGGTTAAATTTAATAGAGGGTTAGATACAATGGGTAACTTCCAGAAAAAGATTAATACAGTATAATAATTTCATTAGCATGTTTCAACAAGAAAAAATATACAATTCTGCCTATGGTATTTCATGTTAAAATAATAGTAGGTACAGTCCATCCACTGTTGGTTTGGAAAACTAAGGATGAAAAAAGGTCATGCTTATTGTGTTTCAAATATTGCATAAGAAATTAACAGCATCACCAGTACTTATACATACACAATAAGTGAAATCCTGACCCTACTCAACTGAAAAACTCCCTTTCATTTTGGTGGGGGGAGATTTCACACACTGTGATTTATCTTGCTATTAAGACACTTATATATTGCTCATTATTGTGGTTTCCTAGCACCTTATAAATTCTAAAGTGAACACGGTATGATTTGTCTATATTTTTCTCAACACACTTCATTCAGTGGGGGTATCTGTGTTGATAATAGGGGAAGGCTAAGCCAAAGAAATTTTAGAGAAGGAGGGCTTGAAGGGACTTCAAGAGATAGTCTAGTCCATTGTCATGCATTGACACAGAATTAAGTACATCTGCAATGGGTTTCACACTTCAGTCAGAAAGTAAAGATTCAGGTCCACTCTAATATCTTTTGAGTGAGCTTCAGCATGGTGGCCAACTTGCAGAGTCAATTCTGTCTCCGGAATCCGTAAGTCCCTCTCAGGGTTGGTAGTTCTATTGTTCTAGTGAAACTCAGCTATTATGGAAGCCACAAACATAGCATGATGTGGTGTCCTTCTGGTAATTTGGCTTAATCCAATGGAAGGTTTTGAACATTGTCATAATCATAAGGGATAGCCAGCAGCCTAGGTACTAAGGGGTCAACCTAGCCTGGTATCTGGTCAGCCAACAGTAATGCAGGTAGGGGTTTCAAACTGGGACAAAATTTTTTTTAACTTTTCTCTCTTTTGTCTGAGTCCATGCGGGTTTCTTCCAAGTAACAAGGAATGGAAAGGCCTGTCTCTCTCCAAGAAAAGTCTCCTCACACTGTGTAAGTAGGGCAAAGTTAGATCATCCATCAGGTTTTATTGTTTTTCTGGTTTGGAAATGTGGAAATAATGTCTGTGCTGTTAAAAGTGGGTTTTCCCTCTCTTTTATAACTAAGTCCTGAGCCCAGGGGATTCCCCTGAGTATCTAGATTAATTGGTGGCTCTTTTCATCTAGCTACGTTATTATGCTTGCAACTATGGTATTGTTTTGAAAATAAACATTTGTTTCTTTTCTTTTCTTTTCTTTTCTTTTCTTTTCTTTTCTTTTCTTTTCTTTTCTTTTCTTGGTTCATTTCTGAGTCCTGGGAAATCTGTCTGTGGGTATCTGCATGCCTCTGACAAGGGGTCAGCTACCACAGACTGCAGCTTGTATTTTCTCTTTTCTTTTTCAGGCTCTTTGGGGAAAAGAGCTTGAGGTATCCTTGAGGTTTTTAAGGAGGATATTTCCCAAGTGATCACTTCCTGGCTCTTCTTACAATTACTTGGGTGGTGGCATCATTTTTTTTATTCTCCAAAGTCTGGGTATTAGGATTTGGGAGAAAGTTTTGTACCAAAGCCTATAGAGATCAGGTTTTGGGGTGCTTTTGTGGGCCCCCACTTCTACATTCATTGTGCCAGAGTGGAGAACAGCCTTGACAACATAAAGGTCAAAACCAATACACATGGATCAGTATTCAATGAGAAACCTGTCCAGAGCATATTAAGAACATATTTCCATAATCTCCATGTGCACTAGCATGTGAGGATGAATAATTGACTGCTGAATTTTAAACCAACTGGAGTTGTACTAAATCAGCAATTTAATTGCTAAATTCCATATATTTCACTAATTAAGCCTGGAATGCTGGAAGGGTTTGTATCACTGTGTGCAAGTCTGAATCCAGTAGAATAAGGACCAGTCGTCTCGCCAAAGGGGAAAAGGCTGTTTGCCGCAACAGCATCCATAGTGGAGACAAGGAATGCAGAAGGATCCCTAAGATGTGGTTTTCTTCATTATCTTAGATTGATTCCCTCACTGAGAGTGAAATTATGGCAGTGCAAAGATCTTTTTAGGGCCTTCCCAAACAGTAGCACCTTCATCTTGTCCAGATTTAGCTTCATTCTACTGTTAGCATATTGAGCATGTGAGGAAACACAACTGTCCATGTCAGATGTTATATAAAGGAGATTTAGGGCTACAGATCATCCATGAATTTCAGGAATTTAAATCCATGCTTTGTCTCACAATATCCAATAACAGACCATCAATGTGCTCTGCAGACCCCTCTAGTTGACCTTTGTTTTCTTTGATGTTCTGACATGCTGTAGAGGTCTATTTTACAAGAAAATTTTGGATAAGGAGACTGTGAATCAAGCAAACTCTAGGTAAATTCCCAAACCAAGAAGTAAAAGAAAATGCCTATGACCTATTCCAAAGTTTGCCTTTATGGAGCATTTTTTAAATTATCTAATATTTTACTTCAAGTTTCTTGCAGTCTTTACTGAGGAGCTAACTGATCTTCATTTATGACAGATAAAAGTTTGTACTGATAACAGTCAAGGAGCTTCTGTTTGATAGGTCTCAGTCTGATCTCACTCCGTTGTAAATCTGGAGTAATCCAGGTGAAATCAGTGGAGTTATACCTGTGAAAGTCCCATAACTGTAAGCCCAGAATCAGGTAAAATGCATTTATACATACCCAGTCTGGATATTTTAGTGGTATTTTTCTGCAGTACATTAACTGAATTTTATTTATCAAAGTTATAATTGTAGCATTGTGTGCAAGATAATATTTTATCACTATAGGACATGGCATTGCATATTAAAATATATGGCTTTTATCAGATATATTTGATTTATAGAAAAACAGACAAATGGCCAATAGTATGCACACATTGAGCAATGGGGCAACAAACAAGCTCTCCAACATATATTCATCAAGGGATTCTGATGACATCGCTGAAATAAGGAGAGTAAAATCTGATGTATCTCAAATTGCTAATAAATCTTCCCATTCTGAATATTAAAATGTTAAAAATTAAATATATTACAAGAAAAACATAGTTCATTAAAACAAACTCTAGATAGTTCTCTCTTGCAGTTTTCTCTATATATTTCTATGGAAACACAGGAAAAAACCAAAAAATATTAGAAGTGAATACATTCAGCATCAGTTGATCAGGAATCAACATTTTGTTACATATGACATTTTAAAATACTTTGCAAATGTTACATGTTACTTCATAAACTGAAACTTCACTATCCTGGTTTATGATCCTGTCATTACAACATTCCTTCAGGATCTATTTTTACACAAAGTTTGATAAGCAAGCTTTGGTAGTTTATAATACAGATATTTAATTAAGACTGTAAAATATATAATTGTCATCTTCTGAATAAAACACCATCACCATGAAAAAAAATAGTGTACGTTTTTATGAGTGAATAGAAATATTTAGGTTCCCAAAAGACAAACAGGACAACAGTTGGGTGTAAGTGATAAACTTGCTTTCTTATTGATGGGGGAAGCAGGGAAAGCTTGAAGGAAGACCTATGTAACAAAAATTTCACTTCCAAAGCAGAATTGTAAGTATTTATACAGCTATGGTGATGGTAAAGAAACCTTGCATAAACCTGATCTCCTATTGAAGGAGAAATACATTTTAAAAGGATGTAAAAATGCAGAAGAAACATAAGAGACAGATAAATATTGAAGGTATAATACAGAAAATAAATGCTGACCCAATATATACATATGAAATATTATATATTATCTATTAAATATATTATATATAATAAATGTTGACCCAATGTATATATTTGTGTGGATCCACACAATGGTTCTGTTGGTATCTCTCATGGAAAGGAATGTCCTACTTCTCACAAACAGAAATTTCTGCATGCACTTTTTTTTGTGCAATTGTATGTCTCACACAGCAACAGAAATGAAAAATGTCTAGATGATACATGAATCACAGAAACCACATAGTGCACCACCAACAAGAAACTCTTTATAAATTAATACTAATAGCTTGCTGTTTAGATAAGTTTTAAATGTATCTATTTGGAAATGGCTCCAATTCAGTATCCTCTGATTCAGTGACCACTCATGTGTATCCATTATTAATTGGCTTAGCCTGTCTGAAATAATGTTTTGCTTTCCAACCGGTAAGGTTATATGCTTGTATAAATGTCTTGTGAGACACTGTCCAATTCCTTACATATGAACCATTAGCCAGTACCTTCTTAATTGTTTATGTGATCTGATTCAAAAGGGCACTTTTAAGGTTATTTGGTCTCTGAAGATATAAGGAGTGCTTACAACAACCTCATCTCAAAAAGAAATATGCATAGTTGTTGCTTCAGTAGATACCATGTGGCATGGATATGTTTTCCCCCTTAATGGGCTAGCTAATTTATGCAAGACAGACCCAAGGTTACCGTAGTTTGAGTTTGGAAGTCCATAGTTTATTGCAAGTTACCTCCTCACCTACCAGAAACCCAAGGAAGACCAGAGCATTAACCAGATACAAGTGTCAATGTGATATGTGAGTATTTAACATCTTTAATCCTGTGTAATATGAGGATGTGTCATAGTTACTATGAATTCTCCTGATCGAATACAACGTTCATAGCATGGAGCATATTGATTCCAGATGCCTGTGGCAAGATTCAAAATGTCCTAGATCTTCTTTGGGGGAGGAAGGTGGGAAGCCATGTCTAGCAAGACTCCTATGAACTCCAATTTTCTCTGCAAACCATGTGGCATTTTGATTTCACAGATTTTCACAAAGCAATCTGTGGGTCCCATCCCATCTGACTAAACAATCATCCAGAAAGATAAACATGTAGTGGCATCGTATGTATTTGATTATTCCTAAAACCAATGTTTTTTTAAAAAAAGTTTCCTTGACTAGGTAAAAATGAGATCTCTGAAATACAGAATATGTCTGCATAGCAGACAATACCTGGAATAGGAAGCCTTTAACCCATACAGAATTTAGTGGTTCAGTGTAAGCAAGGACTCATTCAATAAAGTGCAAATGCAGAGTTTCAATGGCTATATAGGGTTTTGGTTCCACTTTCTTTTAAACTTAAGTCTTCCATTTTTTCCCAACTGGCTTCATGCTGGATTTTCAGGAATTTTTAGGGAAAAAACTTTTCAATGCATTTGTAAGCAAATCTCATAACAAATCAAATGAATCTTGATTTTTTGAGGAGTATCACATATACGTTATACATGTCCACTAGGGATTGAGCTCAACTGCACCTGAAGCATTTAAAAATGCTTTGGAAATGCTCCACACTAAATAACAAGGGATAGAACAAAACCTAGAGAAAACAGCAATAAACAACAAAGAGTTCAATGTGCAGAAATGCATAAACTGACGCCTTAGGCATCAAGTCTTAGAGATGAAGCAACTATTCCAAAGGGAGCACAGGAAGATGATCATAAAGCTTCGGGTATATCGAAAATACTTTGTTGCCAAGGCAGACTTTGGGCTAAAAAGTAACACCCAAAAGCCAAAGAGAGCAGATTTCTTAAAAACGTAACAACACATCCCTCAGAGATTAGGAGAATGCAGTATAGACTGGAAGAAGTGAGTATAAAATGAATTAATAGTTTTCTTTGTCACATATCCTGGTGAATATTTCCCTTTGTCATATTTCCCTATTCTCCTGCCCACCCAAAAGCAATAGATAAGAACAGTCAATGGTTGTAACAAGCAGTATCCTAAGGAGTTGGGCTTATCAAAATGAATCTCTTATAGGAATTTCAAGAGGCTGAAGAGGCTGTCTCTGGGATGTGAACAGAGCCAAACAAGCAATGGGAAGGAATTACGTTGTGAAGGAATGGTCAGATTGTCATCTGGAATGGAAGCCTCAGTCATCTCTGCCTCTAGTGTAAAAATAACTCCAGAGTATGACTATAGAATCCTGATACTGTGGACCAGCTAGGTCATAGTCCAGCAAAATGGAGTAGTAAGTATGGTAGCTTTCCATTTATGACAGTCATCAAAGTACACAACTAATTGGATAAAATTAATTGCACCATAATATCACCAGTCAGGATCAAGACCTCATTATTCTTGGCACAGTGCCAAACACTGAAGCCTACATGATCCCTGACCTGAATAGTTTCCAATTTAATTGAAAATAAGATGCAACTTGTAAAGAGTAACAAATTGAAAGAACAGGTGAAGAAGCATAATTGTAACTAAAATACAATCCCACAGTTATATAAGTTGCAACAGCTTGATGGTTCTAAGACATGGAAAAGGGTTTTTTTTATAATAAATACGTAAAATCAGCTTGCTCCAACTGCTGTAATATTTACAATCATAGAGTGGCCAATTTCCTGAACTTTCCTTGACATGGTGGTTTGGGAGGCACATTTTAAGGAGAAGAGATTGTTGGCCCTGCAGATTAATTCAGGGAGTACACAACATGTAGAAGAGCAGTATGCAAGAGACAGGTAAATAAGCTTGATTCCAAGCTGGTCTCATTAACAGAAAGAAGGAGGTTGAAGTGAGAGAAGCAGTAATAGACAAAAGAGGATAACTAGGGAGAGGGAGAATTTTGAATGGTTGTTCAAGGCAAGAGCAAGAAGCTTGAATTTGATGTAGTAAATGGGAAGCATGAAAGATGAGTTACATGGTCAGAATGATGAGTCAGGGATAGGATCTCAGGACTTTATTTTGAGTTGTTTGTCCATGCAGAGGGAAGGACAAAGGGGGCAGGGAATGAACAAGCTGGTAGTCCATATAGTCACAGGAATTTTGGGGGAGGTGCTCATCAATATGGGAGTAGTTATGGAGAAAGCAAATGATGGGGGTGAGTTAAAGTTGAAGGTTGAAGGAATGGATTTTATAATAGCAGAGAAACGAGACCAGGAGAATGAAGAGACTGGAGTTGAGTGAATTAACTAAAGAACAGAGTTTAGAGATGATGATAAGAGGGGCAAAATGGCTGGATGGAAACAGATGGAAGTTGTAGGGATGAGGTTTGAGAGGGAGGGGCCAGAGAAGCACTGGTGCAGGGAAAGATAAAGGTGGAATGAAAGCCAGAATAAATATTTGCAGAGGTAAAGAACAGGATGAGAAAGTGGGATAAGAATCCATAGGCATAAAAAAGGACTCAGGAAATAGGAACTGGATGATAAGAGGAGGAAGTAGAGCTAGAAAGAGAAGTAGAGTGGAAAGTAAAAAGGATAATGATATGAACACAATAGGAAAGAAAATAGGAAGAGTGAGGGAGGAGACAATGGGACAGAGAGGCAATGTCTAGACTACAAGCCTCTTTCGAAAGAGGCTTTTTCGAAAGATACTTTTGAAAAAGTCTCTTTCGAAAAACAGCATCTAGACTACAATACGCGGATCGGAAAATCGATCCGCTTTTTCGAAAAAGAGCGTCCTGACTGCTGGACGCTCTTTCAAAAGGAAAAGCCACCCGGAACTGCTTCTGCCAGGGTATGGGGGCAGCATTTCCTTCCGGGTGCTGCTGCCTGCCCTTTGCAGAGACACGTGGTTAAAGGGACGCCCCTGAACACCCGTTGCTCTGCTCCTACAGCTGCCTTTGCTGTCCCTCTAGGAGGTAAGCAAGGTATTGCAGTGCTTGTTTGGAGTGCTCAGCTTCCTGGGACACCCCAGCAGGTTTTTTGTTTGGAGGTTTTTCTGTTTTAGACCCGTTTTTTTAGCATGGAGCCAGAGCTGCCCCTGGGCAGGCGATGGCCCCACGCCATCATACTGCAAGTGTTGCTGCATCTGCATGACACAGTCATGAGGCTACTTCCCCATCTGGACCCAGACCAGAGGTACAAAGGGATCATCCGTCATGCAGCCCCATTGCCCTTGCCTCCAAACTTCTTTGTGGACAAGCGTGTTTGGAGGCTTGACACCAGCTCTGACTGGTGGGACCGGCTCGTTATGGAGCTCTGGGATGACCAAGAGTGGCTACGCAACTTCCGGATGTGAATGACCACTTTCCAGGAGCTGTGTACCTGGCTCGCCCTGGCTCTGCAATGGCAAGACACCCACCTGTGGCCCGCTATCCCCGTGGAAAAGAAAGTCGCTATTGCCCTCTGGAAGCTGGCCACCCCCGACAGCTACCACTCCATGGGACACCAATTTGGAGTGGGCAGGTCTACTGTTGGATACATCCTGATGGAGGTAAGTCAATGTCTGGGGACAGTCACAGTTTGGGGTGGGGGGAAGGGAGACTGTCAGGAAGGGCAAAGTGGAGTGGGAGTAGGAGGGAGCTCCTCCACTCACCCTGAACTGCTGGGGGGGGGGGGAGTTCTGAGGAGGAGATTCTCAGGGTGTTTGAGAGGGAAGGTGGGTGGTGGGTTCTCCTCCTAAGAGATAAGGCACCCCTTCTAAAATTTTGTTGTCTGTCTCTTTCTGCAGGTGGTGAGGGCCATCAATTCTGAGCTGCTCAACAGGCTCGTCTGTCTAGCAGATCTGGACAGCATCATGGCCGGCTTTGCTGCCCTTGGCTTCCCGAACTGTGGAGGGGCACTCGATGGGACACACATTCCAATCCGTGCACCGCCCCATCGAGCAGCCCAATTCATTAACAGAAAGGGCTACTTTTCTATGGTCCTCCAGGCCCTGGTCGACCATCGTGGCTAGTTTTCTGACATTTATGTTAGGTGGTCAGGGCGGGCACATGATGCCTGCATCTTCAGGAACTCGTACCTCTACCGGAGGCTTCATACAAGAACATTTTCCCCGCATCACGACTTTGCGGTTGGGGATGTGCACATGCTGGTGTGCATAGTGGCTGATGCCAACTACCCCCTGATGCCGTGGCTGATGAAGCCCTACACCATCCACCTGGATGCGAGCAAGGAGCAGTTTAATGCTCACCTTAACTGGGCTCACAACCAGGTGGAATGTGTGTTCAGACGTTTAAAAGGGAGATTCCGGTGCTTGCTCACACGGCTAGACATGGGGGAGTGCAACATCCCTGAGGTGGTGGCCATGTGTTGAGTTCTCCATAACCTGGTGGAGAGGAAAGGGGAGGCCTTCCTACCAGGGTGGGGTACAGGTGCTGATAGTCAGGAGAGGCACTTTGCCCAGCCCCGGACAGCTGCCATCCGCCAGGCTCACCGGTCTGCTGTTTGCATACGGGAGGCCCTATGGGAGCGATTCTCAATTGGAGGCCACTGACTCTACTGAGGGGCTTCTGCCTGGGGACTGGGCCCTGGCCCAATAAAAGCTCCCTCCTCAACCCATCTCCTGACCCTGCTGGTAGAAATAATAAAAACCAGGGTTTGTCTCAAAAGAATAAGTTCTGTTTTATTGTTATAAATATCAGTCACTGAAAAATTGTATAACATTGCAAACATAAAAAAGCTTTTGTTGATTTTTGATGTATAAAATATACTTTCATGACAAACTATGTACAATAAACATTTCCTTTAACACAGTCCTTGTTATTTAACTGGGGTGATGGGGATGCTTGAAACCTGGAGGGGGAGAAGGGGACTTGAAACCTGGAGGGGGGAAGGGGATCAGGTTGCACGGTGCTTGCCTGCTCGCAGTCTCCTGCTTGGGCCTCGTGTTCAGGGTCCACCATGGTCATGGAATTGGGTGGGGCGACTGTCCATTGGCTGGACAACAGAGGGTAGATGCTCTTGGGACTGGGAGGCCTGGGGGAGAGGAGGGCCAGGGGGAGAGAGGGGCTGGGGGCACTGGGGAGCTGGGGGAGAGGGAGGTACAAGGGGGGAAGGGATGGTGCTGTGGAAGGGGGGTTTGGTGGGGCAGGGTCATGGGGTGCTGGAGGAGCAGGACCAGGCACAGGAGCAGGCAAGCCACAGACCTCCCTGAGAGTGGCACACAGGGACGTGCACTGCTGGACAAGCTCCTCCATCAGCCGATCATGCCACCGAGCCTCTGCCTCCACCCTCTCTCGCAGGATGGTGTTGAAGTCCTGCACGGCCGCCACATGCTGCCTCAGGATGTCCGCATACACACGCCTGTGTCTGTGGCTCCTATGTCCCCGAGATGGAGATGGAGGTGGGGCTGGGGTGCTGCGGCCCTCTTGCACGGCTGGTCCGGCTGCGGAGGAAAAGAGGAAGGCACAATCAGTCATAAAAAACTGGACTATGTAGCACTTAAAATACTAACAAGATGGTTTATTAGGCCAGACCCACTTCCTCAGATCAGACTAACACGGCTACATTTCTATCACAATCAGTCATGTGTGCAACAGCTGTCCAAAAGGGCATGCCCTCTCCTTCAGACAGGGGAATCAGACATTCTGAAGGTAACACCATGTGTGACCTGGGCATCAGCCTGAGTATAACAGGTTTCCCTTGTGCATCACCCACTGTGCACCCACCTCCCGCCTCCCCCTCCCCGTGTGTTACACAACCTCTCTGCGCTCACCTGCTGCTTCATCTCCGGCATCAGATGACACCTGGGAGGCCTCTGGGGTCTGCGTGACTGGCTCCAGAGTGAGGGTCCCCGTCTCCTCACTGTCCTCCTCCTCCGGCACCATGTCCCCGTCTCCAGACTGCTCTGGCTCCTGCTCCGGCGCATCCACCACAGGGTCCCCCAAGCCTGACTGGACAAGACGCAGTGGTGTGCGTGCTTCACCACCACCCAGGATGTGGTCCAGCTCAGAATAATAGGGGCAGGAGTGGGGGGCTGCCCCAGAACGGGAGCTCTCCTCCCTGGCCTTCACATAACCTTGGCGCAGCTCCTTAACTTTGGAGCACACCTGGTCCTGGGTGCGGGGATGCTGCCCTCTCTGGGCCAGGGCCTCTGCCATGCGGGCAAAAATGTCCGCATTTCTCCGCCTGGTTTGTAGGGCTTGTAAGGCCTCCTCCTCTGCCCAGAGCTTGAGAAGGGTCTTGAGCTCTGGCCCAGACCATGCCAGTGCCTGGCATTTGGAGCCCCTGGTTGGGTCCCCAGAAGGCTCTCTGGAAGGGCCAGGAGGGTCTTGGGGCTGGGACATGCTGCGCCTAAGTAGCCGTGTGCTCTGGCTGCTTTGCTGCCTCAAGTGGCTGTGAGGGTGCCTGTCCCTTTAAAAAATGGCTGCAGACAGGAACCAGAGACATGCAAGGCATGCCCCAGATTGTCCACCAGGGCTTCTTCCTGGAGGCCATTACTTTCGAAAAAAAGGCCTCCCCGCGTCCCCACACACTTATTTTCAATGGATCTCCGTCAAAAAAGGCGTTCTTCCTCGTGAAATGAGGTTTTCCGCTGTCGAAAGAAAAGCCGCGTTCTTTCGATTTAATTTCGAAAGAATGCGGCTGTAGTCTAGACGCAGGTGAAGTTTTTTCGAAAAAACCCTTGAGTCTGGACACAGCCAGAAAGTGGAGGGTAGTCATGGCACAAAAGTAATGGCTGGACAGGATCAATGGCTATGTAAAACTCTGAAAGCCAAATGAGAGCTGGGCTAACTGTGAAACTGATAAACTAATGATCAATGATGCAATAAGTCAATAAGTAAACAAGGCAGTAAAGCAGTTGTGCAGATAATCATACAAGAATAATGAATGGCAAATTAATGAGTAAGTCAATAAGGTGGATGAAGAAGAGTTGGCTTAGTCAGAAAGAGTTGCACTCTAGTAGCAGCAGCTGGACAGCAGATGATAGGAATGCTTTACCATAGATATGTAAGCAGAGAAATTCAGAGAGTCTAAGGCCTGGCCTACTTTACCGAGTTATCAGTGTAAGACAGCTTATGACACAACTATTAATTCTATGAGTGTCTACACTACAATGTTCTCCTGTTGATGTAAATCATCCACTATATGTGAGAGATGTGGCATTTAGAATGATGTAGTTACGCTCTGTGTAGTCTTTTGGCACTCATTCCTGCTCAGGGCTCACACCTGGAGAAACCCCCCTTCCTGAGGTCAACAGCTTGCACTATTGAATCCAGGCGTGGGGGTAAGGAAATTCCAGCCATCAATGCCTTATACAGTTAAGTCTGTGGAAACGCTCCTGGTAAAGACATGCATCACTCCAAGGAGTATAGTGTGTTTCTACCCACAAACATGCCACAAGCTGTTTTTCCCTAATTTGACAGTTAGAAAGAAATGCACTTTCTCAAATGCCACAGTGTGGTAACTGCTGGTAAATGTTGCCATTTGATGGCACCCATGGTAACTATTTATCTTCCTGCTAATTATGAATTTTCAATGCGCTAGTAACGATAGGACCTAAACATCTTTTTAGATCTTACTATAATGTTGGAATTCAGACGGTACAACTAAGGTACAATCATACTTATCTTTATAGTTGATGTTACCTTTATGCAAATTTCCCAAAATTCATGTCTGAAATAAATAAATCTCTACTTTAGTAAAGTTATGTCTCACTAAGAAACACTGCAGAAGCTACATTTTCATGATGTAATCTTCCTGTTTTAATAAACTAGCAAAGTTTAGTGAGTTTCTTGGATTCAAATTAAAAATAGTGTTATACAGATATTTTAATACAGATATACAGTTCCTAGTTTCCAATTTTCCAACTTTTTTTTTTTTTTTTTGCTATGCACTTCTATTGCAGGGGCATCTTTAGTATGTCGTGTTAATTGACTAACTTCAGTTTCCATGTAATAAAGATCCCAAAGTATGGAAAGTTAGAATGTTAGCATATATATTGTGTTACCTTTGCATTAAAAATCTATAAACATTTGACAAGATTTCATATTAACTGTATAAGTTCCTTATTCCTTAATAGATAGACCATATAGAGGCAAAAAAGGAGTGCAAATCCTTCTTCTTTTCAAATATAACTAGAACTGGAATCACAGATAATGTAAGTATCTTTTGGAAGAAAAATATCTAATCAACCTACATAAAATATTAACTTACCAAAACATTTTTCAGGGATTTGTCTTGAGTTCCACAAAACATTATCCCTTTTACAAATATATTTGCTTAAATAATCATTTTCAAAATTACTTTGCATATATTATTGAATATGTCTAATCAAAGGTTATGTCAACAATTTAATATGTTTTGAAAGTCAAATACTTCATGCAGGTTCATCAGCAAATGAGGCAAGAATGAATAGATTTAACTGTGGCAATAAATGATCTTCACTAGATCAATCTTCAGATAAGTCAGAATAAAATATACAATACAGTACACGCATCCTGCTAAATTAAAAAGCATGCTACAAAACATAAAAGTAAACTCTTTTTTGAAATAGTCACAGTCAATAATAGAACTAATTGAAAACCTATAAATTTAGTACAGTGCAGAATGTAGTCTCTATCTTACTCTGCCTACACATCAATAGGTCATTCTCAGTTAATTAAGCAAAGGCATAATCAGCTTAATTTATGTAGTTCAGGGCAGTTAATGATATCTTAGAACAGTACCTGTCGTCTGGCCTGCCCATATAACTTGTTGTATGTGCCCAGTTCATTCTGCAGCAGTTCAGCTTCATCTCTTAATTTTTCTAGCTCAGATTTCATTTACGCTGTTCAGTCTGAAGCTGATAAATCAGATGTTCTTGAGCTTGAAGCTGAAAGAAAGCACAATTAAATTAACAGGTTACCAAGACACTATGAACTCAGCTTAACATTTATATTATGTTATTTAAATACAGCATTAAAAAATCATAAAACAAGGTGATAGCTTATTATCCCAGTTTCCCAAATGAACTACTGTATCAGTATTTAAACAATGGAGTACAACACAGAGAGATATATAATGAGTGACATATAAATGGGACAAGAAAAGACATTAGTCTCCAATTAGAATCCTGAAATGTGACCACAAAATAGTGAAGGTTTTGTAGGATTCTGTTAGAAACGGGATACCTGCATAAGACAAGCTTTTTTTTCAGTTGGAGAGAAAACGTTTCCTTCTGTTGTCTCTGTAGCTTGTCTTCTCTTTTCTGAAGCTGCAAGTTTACACACAAAGACAAACCACAATGTCAACCAATTGGACCTCACTTAAGGAACCTAGGAGATCGATTTGTAAAGCAAAGGATGAACAGGGCCCCATTTCTGAAGTACGTTGCTCAAACTGCTCTTTCATTAAAAGATGCTCTCTCTTATTGATTTTGGCTTAAGTAATGAGAAAGCTTATCCAAAAATCTTTAGCATTTGGGCTCAAGTTAAGGAAATCAATAGAGTCATTTCCCATTTGAACTGCATATGTGAGTTTTATGTACGAGAGACAAGACAAAGCCCAAATCGGATAAATCGATAACATTGTCAATAGAACATGAAGCTGACAAATGGCGTTTTTAAGCAAAGTGAGCGGTAAACATTCAGAGGCTAATCAATTACAATGTTTTGCTATTAACAGTTTTTAATTTGTATAAATATTAATTTGGGAAGTAAATCCTGAGAAATGGAGAGAACCAAATATGCTTCTTGCTACAGTTAAAATAATATTACAGTAAAGCTTTTCTTCTCTGAATATGTAACCTATATGTAATTCTTCCTATAGTTTAATTAGAAAAAAGCAAAACAGTTAATTGGTTAGCAACTTCCAATAATGTCTTATGTAGAAGTACCATGTATGCAATAGGCCACATTAATCTCCAGGTTATAATCTACCATCGCAGCCCAAAGTGTGGGACCACCAGTGTTATACAATCCACTCACTAGTCAATAAGTCTTGCACCCCTGTTCTACCAGGTGACTTTCACAATTCCAGTGTAATTACAAAAGTTGAATAGGCTGTTCTGGAAAGAGTGGCCAGGGCACATCAGGAAACTGTGAGATTCAATGTGTCCACAAAGTGGCCTTCACCAGTGTAACTTCAATGGAGCCATTTGAGCCACACTTCTAAAATACCCTTGCCCAAAAAACACTCTGGAGAATGCAAGTGATCCAAACATTTCCTTTCTTCCCAGGGCATTGGATCCCTCTAAAGGCATGTCTACAATAGGAAATTCTTTCAAAATAACTTATTTAGAAATAGTAAGTCCCAAAATAACTATTTCGAATTAGTGTGTCCACACTACAGGGAAATTAGTCCAAGGCAGGCTCCTTTAGAGTATGTCCACACTACAGAGAAGATCGAAGTTCCACTGTCGATCTTCCAGGGTTCGAATTAGCAGTCTAGTTAAGACAACTAAATCAAACTGGGAGGGGCACTCCAGTCAATGCCAGGAGTCCAACTTTCATGAGGAATAAGGGAAGTTGAAGGAAGAGTGTTTTCCTTTCAACTTCCTGCTGTGTAGATGGTGCCAAAAGCCGAGTTAAGCTACTTCGACTTCAGCTATGCAATTAACATAGCTGAAGTTGCATATCTTAATTTGACCTAGTCCCATAGTATAGACATACCCTTACTGTGGATGCGCTACCTCAAATTGGAGCCCCAGGAAGTACTGGGAAGTAATCACTTTGATTTACTCTAGGGAATAGTATTTTGAAATAGTAGTGGCAAGTCCACACCATCGATATTTTGAAACAATTATTTTGAAATAAGTGTTATTCCTAGTGGAAAGCAGGAGTTATTATTTTGAAATAACCAGTCTCTTATTTTGAAATAACAGGATGCTCCACTTGTTATTTTGAAATAAGGGGAGTTATTTCGAAATAACTCCTTAGTGTAGACCAGGGCTAGATTACAGCACTCATTCTCTGCCAACTGAGGTGTGTGTATCAAGCTAACAATATAATACAATAGTCTTTTGGGCTTGGCTTTTATCCATTAGGTGGATATATATATGTGCACACATGTGGAAACATGCACATTTCTCCCGCTGTTCCTCCTACAATATCCTTCTAATTATCATTTGAATTATCTTTTTTATATGAAATATCCGAGGCAAATATGTAACAATGGATAATGTACTTGTGAATATATGTATATTGTTTCTTTAGAATTTTAACAGGAAGTTTGATGAAGGGTCACAGAAAGGTTCAGAAAGAATGAGTAACAGATGTAACCAGAACACAAGATTTGGTAATAATAGAGGACTTTAACTACCCAGACATCTTTTGAAAAAGTAATACTGTTGAACACAAAACATTCAATACATTTTTGGAATATAATGGAAAAACTTTTTGTTTCAGAAAGTGAAGGAAGTAACCAAAGTAACAGCAATTTTAGAGTTGATTCTGAGCATCAGGGAGTCAATGGTAGCAAATCTGAGAGTCGTAAGTGAATTTGGGTGAAATTGATCATGAAATGATATATTTCATTATTCTAAGGATAGGAAAGAGTGAAGGCAGAATAAAGATAATGGATTTTAAAAAAGAAAACTTCAATAAACTTAGATAACTGATAGTTAAGGTCCCACTGGAAGAAAATCTGAAGGGTAAAGGAGTTCATGAGAACTAGCACTTTCTCAAGGGTATAGTATTAAAGACACAACAGCAAACTATCCCGATGCAAAAGAACAATAGGAAGAATAGTAAGGACTCAATATATCAGCATCAGGAGCCCTTTAAAGACCTGAAAAGCAAGATGGAATCCTAAAAAAAAAAGAAGAAAATGGACAAATTACTAAGAAAAAGTACAAAAAATAGCCCATTAGTACAAAAACTGAAAGGCTAACGCACAAAATTAGTTACACCAAGCAAGAAATGTAAAAGGCAACAAGAAGATATTCTTCAAATACATCAGGAGCAAGAGAAAGATGAAGTAAAGAGTAGGTCCTCTACTTAGCAGAATAGGAGCCCTAATAATTGATGGCCTGAAGAAGGATGACATGTTGAATGCCTATTTTACCTCAGTCTTAACTAAAAAGTTAATGATGACTATATACTAAAAACAATACATATTAATAACAAGAAGGAAAGAATATAACCAAGACAGGGAAAGAGTAGGTTAAAGAATATTTAGATACATTAGATGTATTAAAGATGTCAGTGCCTGGTGAAATTCAGCCTGGGGTACCGAAGCAATCTCAGAACAGTAATCTTGGAGAACTCAGGTAGGACAGATGAGGTCCCAGAGGACTGAAGAAGGGCAAACATAGTATCTATCTGTAAAAAGGGAAATAAAGAGGACTATAGGAATTTTAAAGCTGTCAGCCAAACTTGAATACCTTGAATTATACTGGAACAAATTATTTAAAAATCAAGTTTTAAGTACCTAGAGACTGACAGGTCTATAAAGAATAGCCAGCATGGGCTTGCCAAAAACAAATTATGTCAGTCCAACTTAACTTCCTTCTTTGATATGGTGATAGGCCTATTACATGAGGAGGAAGGAGTAGATGTGATATATATTAATTTTAGTAAGGTTTCTGAAACAGTTACACATGTCATTCTCATAAACAAACTGGGGATATATGGTCTAGATTAAATTACTATAAAGTGAGTGCACAACTGTAAGCAAGCTATTCCACTGCATAGGAAAGATAGAAAGTATGGCAAAAGAAAGTCTTGTCTTAACTAGGAGATCTTGAATGATCTAAACATCAAAAGGAGTCATATAAAAAGTAGAAACTAGGACAAATTACAAAGGATGAATATAAGCAAACAATAAAGGTATGCAGGGGGAAGATTAGAAAGGTAAAGGCACAAAACGAGCTCAAACTAGCTACAGACATAAAAGGAAACAAGAAGACTTCTATAAATATATTAAAAACAAAAGGAAAACCAAGGGTAGTGTAGGCCCATTGCTCAGTGAGGAGGGAGAAGCAATAACAGGAAACTTGGAAATGGCAGAGGTGCTTAATGACTTCTTTGTTTCGGTCATCACTGATGAAGAAATGCCTAACATAGTAAATGCTAGTGGGAATGAGGAAGGTTTAGAAGATAACATAAAAAAAGAACAAGTTAAAAATCACTTAGAAAAGTTAGTTATCTGCAAGTCACCAGGGCCTGATGAAATTCACCCTAGAATACTCAAGGGGCTGATAGAAGAGGTATCTGAAACTTTAGCTATAATCTTTGAAAAATCATGGGAGAGGTTCCAGAACACTGGAAAAGGGCAAATATAGTGCCCATCTATAAAAAGGGATATAAGAACAAACCAGGAAACTACAGACCATTCAGTTTAACTTCTGTTCCAAGAAAGATAATGCAGCAAGTAATAAAGGAATTCATCTGCCAACACCTGAAAGATAATAAGGTGATAGGTAACAGCCAGCATGGATTGTAAAGAACAAATCATGTCATGATACTTGGTCCTGCTGTGTGGGCAGGGGACCGGACTCGATGACCTCTCAAGGTTCCTTCCAGTTCTATGAGATAGGTATATCTCCAAACCAATCTGATAGCTTTCTTTGACAGGATATGAGTCTTGTGGATAAGGAAGAAGCGGTCTCACGTGACCTTCTTATCAATAAACTAGGCAAATACAACTTAGATGGGGCTACTATAAGGTGGGTGCCATAACTGGCTGAATAACCATTTGCAGAGAGTAGTTATTAATGGTTCACAATCCTGCTAGAAGGGCCTAACAAGTGGGGTTCTTCAGGGGTCTCTTTTGGGACCAGTTCTGTTCAACATCTTCATCAACTATTTAGATTCAGCATAGAGAGTATGCTTATAAAGTTTGCAGATGATACCAAGCTGGGAGAGGTTGCAACTGCTTTGGAGGATAGAGTCATAATTCAAAATGATCTGGACAAACTTCAGAAATGGTATGAGATAAATAGGATGAAGTTTAATAAGGACAAATGCAAAGTACTCCACTTCGGAAAGAACAATCAGTTTCACGCATACAGAATGGGAAGCAACTGTCTAGGAAGGAGCACTGCAGAAAGGAATCTAGGGGTCATAGTGGACATCAAGCTAAATACGAGCCAACAGTGTGATGCTGTTGCAAAAAAACCAAACATGATTCTGGGATGCATTAACAGCAGTGTTGTGAGCAAGACACAAGAAATCATTCTTCCGCTCTGCTCTGCACTGATTAGGACTCAATTGGAGTATTATGTCCAGTTCTGGGCGCCACATTTTGAGAAAAATGTGGATAAACTGGAGAAGGTCCAGAGAAGAGCAACAAAAATGATTAAAGGTCTAGAGGACATGACCTTTGAAGAAAAACTGGCAGAATTGGGCTTGTTTAGTTTGGAAAGGAGAAGACTGAGGGGGGACATGATAGCGGTTTTTAGTTATCTAAAAGGGTGTCACAAGGAGGAGGGAGAAAAATTGTTCTCCTTGGCTTCTAAGGATAGGACAAGAAACAATGGGCTTAAACTGCAGCAAGGGATGTTTAGGTTGGACATTAAGAAAAACTTCCTAAGTGTCAGATTGGTTAAACACTGGAATAAGTTGCCTAAGGATCTTGTGGAATTTCCATCTGTGGAAATATTTAAGAGCAGGTTAGATAGACATCTATCAGGGATTGTCTAGATGGTACTGGGTCCTGCTGTGAGGGCAGGGGACTGGATTTGATGACCTCTTGAGGTCCCTTCCAGTTCTAGTATTCTATGATTCTATGAATTGTTCTCCATATACCCTGAAGGTGAGAGAATATGTAATAGGTTTAATCTGCAATATGGAAAATTTAGGTTACATATTAGGAAAAACTAATTAACTATAAGATAAGAAGATTGTAGAATCACCATAATTGGAAGTTTTTAAGAATATGTTGGACAAACATTATCAAGGATGGCCCAGATATACTTGGTTCTTCCTCAGATCAGGGGATTGGGCTTGATGACTTCTTGAGGTCCTTTCTGGCCCTACCTTTCTATGTTTTTATGTCACGCAAGGCATTGAAATTTTTAAAAATATCTAAAATATGAAATATCTCTGTTTTCATTAGGTCAGTCATTGGCTGACAGATTATAATAGCTTTTTAATTAATACTCCTGTTTAGTTTTCCCTCTAACATTTTTTATCCTTGGGCGGGTTAAAATTTCTTTTGGGCAAGCTGAAATTTCTTATGTGCAACACCAATATTAAGGTAGTATGTGGCTATGCACCACCAATACAAACAACACACACACACGCATGCACACACACACATATATATAAAAAAATTAAGCAGTCCATATGTGTGGAAGAAAATATATTAAAACATGACACCTGTGTCTAGTTGTTGTGAGGTACCATTAGTGACTACAAAGGTACTGTACAAAGGCAGGGGATTAGACTTCTTCCACTCAAGGAAGAGTAGAAGCCCCACAACAAATTAACTCATGACTTCAGGGTTTGTAGACAGATGCATGTTTCAAAGAGCTTGCAAATAGGGTTTCATCCTACAAAACAACTAGCATCACACCTAGCAAACTATTTCTGACTCATAAGAGTCAGAACTCTACCACATAGCAAAGATCAGGCCTTAATGAAATACAATATACCATGTATTAATTAGTAACACAGAAATTTTTAAAAATCATTAAGTTCAGAATTTTAGATATTTGCAACATTCCAAAAAAATCTATCAAAAGATTTTTTTTCTTTCTTATCTTAAGCTATTAGCACCTATGTAAACGTTGTTTGAAATGTAATCTTGTAAATGTCCTCCTGGCACATACGCCCCTCTGTCCCCCCATGCAGCCTGCTTTTCCCCCACCTCTCTCCAACCCAGACAGACAGAGAGGACTGCAGCAAGTGAGTCAGACACCCCCAAAAACTACTCCTTGCCTCCTCCTCATTGCACAGATGCCAGCACCCACCCATCCCCTCTTTTGCCTACCTATCCCATGCTGTCAGCCCCTTATCTCCCCCTTTCCAGCCCAAGATGGTTGAAGAGACTGCTGGGTTTCTGCCTCTGCCTCTGCCTCTCTCTCTCTCCTTGGGTAGATGGGACTCTCCAAACTCCACTCCCCTCTGAATTCATCCCAAGCCAATTAATGAATTATCCCATCACTCCCTTCCCGGAAACTTTTCCCCTGCTTATCTTGCCTGTTTATCTGCTATGGGAGCTCTCCAGTTCAGTGCAGGGCAACTCCTTTTAGATGCTGCTTACAGATGCCTTCACCAGTTAGCTGAGCTCTCTATATGTGTGGGAGCTTTAAACCTTTGAGTGGTGCTGAGAAAATAACTGTGCAGTCATGCACCCACACAACTTAGAGGAAACTTAGCTCCTATTTAAGGATCTCTTCACACTCTAAATAAAATTTTGTAAAATGCTAAAAATGCTGAGGTCAGACACGTGGAGAGAGAAATCCCTAGTCAAGTTGCTTGAAATGGGGCAAAGGAGAGGAAAAGCTAGTTTATGGAGAGGATCTCTTCCTTGGCTTCTCTTATGGCACAAGGGTCTAAGAGGATTTGAGTTTTGGCAAAAGAAGGGAGACTCTGTTTAAACAGCCTCCAATTAATTAAAGCTGTCACTCACCCCTCCTAAATACAACTAATTGAGCCACACCTTCCTCCTCCATTAAAAAATAAATATAGGTGCCTCCACCCTCTAGTATTAAGATATTGCTTCCAACAACAACACCTATACCCATCCCTACTGCTATTCATGAAAGTCAGCTCTCAACCATATATACATTTAATTTAGGTCACCTACTCCTACAGTGAAATTAGCCTCCTCCTGGTCCCCTGAACAACACCTTAGTTTTCAGTACTTTGGGCCAGAGATGGACAATCTAATTGCTGTTTATTGTATCTGCTGTACTGCTGCATATACCCCACAATCTCCACTTGAGAAGTTTGACCCTTGGATTTGGGGAACATTTTTTGGGTCAGAGCCAATGACCCACAGAAAAATCAGTCGAGGGCTGCATACAGATAAGAACCAAAAAAAAAAGCCCCCAAAAACCCCTCATTGAGGTGGCCCCTGACTGAGGAGAAAGACACTCTCCACATCCCCCTCACACACCAGAGCCTTGAAGGCCTAGGCTAGTAGATTTTGTGTGCTCCTGCACCATGGGGAAATGACGGGGAGCAGTCTGCACCAGCATGGGCTCCCCAATGCTGGGGGGAGCCCTGAGCCTTGGGGGCTAGATCCAGGTGAACCAGATCCAAACAAGGCCCCTGGGCCTTAGGTTTCCCACCCCTGTTACACAATCTCCAAGAGTGGTGACTAAGAAATGCTTTTTGCATGTTTGCCCCATCCCGCAGAGCCTTTACAATTGGACCTACATGCATTCAAGAGATTCTTCCTACACCAACACAGATGGTAGAATTATTGTCCAGCTTTTCTTATTTCTTATTATCATTGGCTTTTCAACAGAAGTGATTTTTCCTATAAATAGCTCAACCTACTACTCAAATGTCAAAATCCTTCTAACCCCCTGGATTAAGGTATACCCATGCAATCCAAAAAACCAAACAATTACTTCTGACTGTTTCATCATTTTGCTCAGCTATGTTCCATGTACAGTATAATAAAATCATCAGGTTCAAATAAGTGATAAACTTGGATCATTGTGGCAAGCTTCTCATCCATCTGCCAAGGCTATGTACTCATTTAGCTGCTGAAAGATGAAAAAGGCATTTTTGGTCATGGCTACTATCTCTGAGTCCAGAAGCAGAAAAGAATCCAGCAATACTGGAAGACCTCAGATCAATTGCACTATTGAGGACCACAAATCAAGGCAAGGACACAGTTTCTGTTAGTTCTTCAACAAGTTTCTCTTGCTAATCACTACATCTCTGTTTTGCCATTACTGAGCCTAGGCTATCTGTGGCTCATCCAGGCCCCCTATTACAAAGCAAACAGTGAGCCACAGGCATACTATGCTCTCCACAGTCAAGAAAGAGATGGCATAGAAGGAGATTGTCATACCAATAGCTTTGTAATTCATACAGCTTATAAAGTCCCCAGGAGCCGCACATCTTTGGTTAAGAGAACCCTGAAAGATTCCACACATAAGGGATGCTGGCAAACTGTCCCTCCACATTTCCTGGGAACTCTCAAAGAAAAAAATAATTGAGACAAGGATCCTTTACACTCCTGCCAGGTTCTATATATGAACTAGCAGAACTACATTAATGACCACTATATTCTCACATTAAGGTATAGATACTAGAAGGAAATCATCCATAAATGCATTCACCACTGTCCCCATGAGGTAGCCAGCTCTAATGCCTGATTAAAAGGGTCTGAGAGATTTGAGGAAACCATGTGCTGCTGGCCTTCTCAACAGCCTTTCTTTGGGAAGGGAGATGCTGTGTGAAACCAGGAAGTGGTGAGCAAGGCTACTGATGTCAAGTGACATTAAAAAAAAATGAGCAAAAGTGGACCACCATGTATTTAAGGATTGTCAGCACATCAGAAAACAGGAAAGCTGTTTACTTGCTCCAGTTTATATAATTTACATTATCCAACTTCTTTTCTTTCTCTGCTTACCAGCCACCATCTGCTGCATTCCCTTCTCATAATTCTACTGCAGAAATATTCTGAAGGTATATCTACACTACAGGACAAGTTGAATTAAGATGTGCAATTTCAGCTACGTTAATTGTATAGCTGAAGTCAAAGTAGCTTAACTCGGTTTTTGGCACAGTCTACACTCCAGGAGGTTGAAGGGAGAACATTCTCCCTTTGACTTCCCTTACTTCTGGTGAAAATAGGGTTACCGGCATTGACAGAAGCACCACTCTCAGTTTGAATTAGCTATCTTAACTAGAACCACTCATTCAAACACTGGAAAATAGACAGCAGCAGCTTCGATCTTCCTCTGTAGTGTAGACGTACCCTCAAGAACAAGTCTTTGCTTTTTCACTGGGGCAACAAACAATTACAGCCAATATTCTGTGCTCCAATACTTCCTGAGTCTTCCCAGCATGTACTGTAAGTTAATATTTAGGACTCAATGATGTCACTTTCATGTAGCTCATTATTTATTAATCCAATTGAATCATTACCACACCAGGAACATAACTTTCAGTAGGAGAATATTGACTATTACATCCACCAAACATCTTTCTTCTTTTTGAGCCATTTGAAATGTAATCAGACTTTTTTGAGTATAGTTGTGTATTTTATGGAAGATACTCAGACTTTTTAGGCCCAAGGACGCCAGTATTGCTTCTTGTCTTAATGGTGGTAGCATACTTTTCACTTGGCAGAGGTTCTTTTTTTAGTTCAGTATCCAGGTCTTGGGAAGGAAGAATGGCTTTTTGTTTCAAGAACCTAAGGGATCTGGATTTTGTACCCAGTTATGTCGAGATTTCTGTGTTAGTTTGAGCCAGTCAGTTAATGTATTTAGGCCTCTTTTTCTGATCTGTAAAATGGGGGATGATATTTCCCTAGCTCACAGGACTATTGTAAGGATATATCAGTAAATACGTGGAAAGCACTCAGATACTACAGTGACAGGTGGTGTGCAAGCTCATTGGTATTTGTGGATGTGACAGATTACAGCACAGCCCTGGTTTTCCACACTTCCCTATCATGATTCTTCAAAAATTTAGTTTGGTGTTGTGCCTTGGGGCTCACACTTTGCCATTTTCTAGAATGGTAAAATGGTGCAGAGATCTGTGTCATTCTCCTCTTCCCTGTTTTGGTCTATATGGAATGTCAAGGAATTGTTTGAAGCCTGCTAAATTAGGCTTGTAACTGTCCACATTTCTACTTGTTGAACATCTTCCTGAAAACACAGAGATGAAGAAGATGACTCCTGCTCCATTTGGTATACAGGAGAACAATCACAAGATTCAGATTCACCCCAATAAAGCTCTGCATTAGTTTTTTATACCCACCTCAAGGCCTGAGCAGAAAAGAAGTGGAAGCATCACATCTGATATTTCTGCAGCTTTTATACTTCCTCTTAAAAACAGAACAAACTGTGCTATTGTATTTTTCACAATACAAGTTAAGAAGCTCAGCAAACGGCATTCTCAAAAAAAAAAAAAAAAAAAAAAAAAGCCTTGCCACTTTAAGTCTGACACTGGAACTGATAGCAAAAAGAGAACTCAAGGGACTGGGAGTTGAGTAGTTGTATGCTGCATTTAAATAAAACCGTAGTGTTTAAGAAGCCTCCGCCTGACTGCAATTCATTTTATAACATTATCTAGGGACACGGTGTCATGTTAAAAGTAAATTGAAATGGCAACTGTTGGTAATTTAAGAAATATTCCTCCAATAGACTTGAAGAAAGAAATGTTGAAAACTGGACGAGAAGGAAAGGCTGGTTATGTTGGTTTTTGTAGGACATGAAGCAGATAGATGATTGGCAAATCAAAAGGAACCACATTTACAAATCTGAAATGAGCAGAAAGGCATGCCTTGCATGGGAATCTAGTTAACAAATCAGTCAAGTAGGTCATATTTGAACTCTTTAAGGCATTTGGTACTTTAGGCATAACACCTGACCCAAAGAAAAGTTTTACATGGGAAAAAGTTGTGTCTTTTAGCTTTAAAAGATAAACGGTTAACTGTGCTGAAACTCATAACGCTATATATTTTCAGACAGAGAGGAAATGTTAAAGAATAGAATTTTAATTGAGTTAAACATCAAATAAACATAAGCCAAACTAATCTAACTCTTGATGACAAAAGGAGACTACCACAAGTATGAGAGACTTCCAGGGATCATTGAAAATATGGAGTAATCCCTGACTGTAAACACACAAAGGACTGAAAGGGCAGGTAACGAGAGTTGTGAGGCACAGAAAAACAACTGCATTTCTTTATGCAACGGGAAGTTAAACTAGAAGTTATTTATGGTTTTTTGGTTCTGGATTTGCACAACACTTAGAACAATGGGCTCTTGGCCCATTGGCTTTCCAGCACTACCACAATACAAATAATAAATAATAAGCTGGGGAAAGGATAGAAGTGATGGAAAAAGTATAAAACTTAGAGATGTGAGATTAAAAGACAGATGCATAAGGTTTATGGGAAAAACATTCCCTACATGTAGGTAAAAACATATGATAAGATTTTTATGCATCAGACAAGAGATCACAATCCTGGATAGAAACACAGAAGAGGGGACACATTAAACAAAAATAAAACTATTTCAAAATTCATGTTTATTTAGATATGTTTTTTCCAGTGCAAAGAAATAACACTAACCAGTAAAAGCTTGAGCAACCTTAGTTTCAGACTCAAGACTCCAAAATGAATACAATAAACACTAAAATAAAGAATGTGAGAAGTATCAGAAGGGTAGCTATATTAGTCTGTATCTGCAAAAACACTCTTGGTCTTTAAGGTGCCATAGGACTCTTTGTTGTTTTTATAAAATAAACAATCTAAACAGTACAGCTCTTACATATGCTGGGCTCCTGGTCCTGGCCTCTAGTCAACTTTTCACTCTCTTTCCACAAGTGAGTGCATGTGGGGAAAAGTTGGGCATCTGAGATGGAGAGTGGGTGGGAAAAAGAGAAGCAGGCAGTATGAAAAGAAGCAGGAAAAGGGAAAAGCAGAATGGGCTGGTTGGGCCTGTGTGTGAGAGATAATTGGGCATGTCTGGAATGGGAGATGGAGGAAAAGAAACACCTGTGGGAGTGAGAAGGGAGTGGTCTCTCAGTGGGGCAAACAGAAGTAAGCCAGGAATTCAGGGGGAGTAAGCAGGTGAAAGATATAACTGGAAAGAAGTAGGGAAGGTTCTGGAATTTAGTGGGCGTGAGAGTGTGAAAAAAGCAGTACAGAGAAGAGGAAGAGCTGTGAAGCCAGATGAATTAAAGGTGGAATTAAAGGTATGAGGAGGCACTCTCCGGTGTGTAGGTAAAACTGGTCAGAAGAGACACTAGGGGTGTGTCTAGACTACATGGCTCCGTCAACTGAGCCATGTAGATGAGTTTACTCAGCAAAGGGAAATAACAGGTGACTTATTTCAATGTTTGTAAACCTCATTCCACTAGGAATAACACCTCTTCTGAAATAGCTGTTTCGGAATAGCGGTAGTGTGGATGCTCCACTGCTGCTATTTCGAAATAACTCATCCTCCAGGCTATTCAAAGTAATTATTCCCCAGTGCTTCTTGGGGCTCTAAATTGAGGTAGTGTGGCCGTATTAGGGGAGCTTGCCTCGGACTAATTTCCATAAAATTGTACATAAAATTTGGCCCCAGTGAAGACGGGCCAAATTTCGGAAAAGCCACTTTTGAAAAAACTATTGGAAAAAATATGCAAATTACGGAGAGGAGAGGAATAACTCTACTGGCAAAAGCCCTCTATTCTGCTGATTAACTTGCACAAAAACACACTTGAGGTATGGATGCTCTGCTGATTTTGCACAAAAACAGCCATTTTTGCACAATAACCTTGTAGTGTAGACGTAGCCTAAAATTTTTCCAATTAAGCCCCGGAGTGTAGACATAGCCTATGAGTCTATTCATATCAACATACATATGTACTATTAAGCTGTGTCCATCTGTGCATATTTGGCTAATTTGCATTATTCAGCAATAAGTCCCTGGTAAGCTTTTAGAAGTTGAATTAATAATTGCTCCACCAATATCAGTGTGCACAGCACTGTATACTTGTAGTTCAGTGGCAAACATGTTCTTTCTCTAAGGCTTCATCTACACTACAGGGGTTTTGTGCAAGAAGCCTTTTGCAGAAGAAAACTTCCGTAAAAACTTTTTGCGCAAAAACACATCCAGACTTCAAAGCGCATTGCAAAAGTGATGTGCTTTTGTGCAAGAGAGTGTCCACACTGCATGGACACTCTTGCACAAGAGAGCTCTGATTGCCATTCACAGAATGGCCATCAGAGTACTTGTGCTTTTGCCGATAGGGGTTTCTTATGCAAAAACCCCTCCGGAGTGTCCACACCTGCCTTTTTGTGCAAGAGCTGTAGTGCAAAAAGTAATTATTCCTCATGAGGAGAGGAATAACTGTACAAGCAAAAGCCCTCTGTTCTGCTGATTTACTTGCTCAAAAATGCAGTTAAGATGTAGATGCTCTGCCGGGTTTTGCGCAAAAACCTTGTAATGTAGACTTAGCCTAAAAATTTTACAAAAAGTCACAGGAGGGAAAGAGCAGAGCAAAACAAGGCAAGAAAGAAGGGAGGAGTAGCTAGTAAACCTTGAGCACTGCCAACAATGGTGTTTACGTAGTAGTTACTTGAAGATGGAGACGTGTTCAATATTAGTGGGAGAGCATTATATTCCAGTTATGTTTTCTCCTTAATGCTATACATTCTCCCTTCTCCCCAAACAAGCAAACAATTAACATATCTACTATGGGCCTTATCTCACTTTGGGATTTACAAGACAAAGAGTTGCATGAAAATTGGAATTTACACAGATACACAATGTCTCTACTGAATAAACTGACTCTGCAAGTGAGGAAACCCCAGTGCATACTAACCAATCTATCTTTGGTCTCGTGTACCAAACAGTTGTGAAATATGTAACAAGAGTCCCTTCTGCTATAATCCTTTTTATCCTTGTCCTATCACTCTCCTACAGCTGCAAGCTCTGCAACGTATAAAAGCCAGTTTCAACCAATCAACTGGTACCTGATTTTGCAGCCTTATTCTTTTGCCGTGGGCCATAAGCTGGGTACAGTTCTTTTGAATGCTGTTTTTTTTTTCCTCATGGAATGGCAGATGTGCATCATGCTTTTAGGTATAGGTTGCAGGGGCATCCCAGGTTTTCAATGAACAAGAGATTAACTCCAAGTTCTCTTTACTTTCTTCATACTGATGTCTGTGGATAGAGCTGCTAGAGGAATAGAAGTAGGAGAATTCTTGTAGAAAGGCAGGGCTCTATACCTGAGCTTTGTGGGCTGAGTTGACTCCCAGTGTGAACAGCTGTTTGTTAATTACAATTTCTGCTTATGTTACCTTGCTTTAATTTGTGTTTATACAGCCTCCTGGGGTACATCTACACAGCAGTGTTATTTCAAAGTAACTGACATTATTCTGAAATAACATACTCTGCATCTACTCTATAAGCAGTTCTTTCGACATACAGGCAGTCCCCAACTTACGCAGATCCGACTTATGTCGGATCCACACTTACGAACAGGGCTTTTCTCACCCCGGAGCTCACGGGCGGTGGGTCACCACCCGTGTCCTCCGGAATAAGAAAAGCTTCTTCTGGTCTCTCTGGTCTGCTGGGGGGGGGGGGGTCCAGCAAAGCCACTGGACCCCCCCAACAGACCAGGAACACCCGAGCAAAGCCGCCGCCTGGGCAGCTTTGCTCATTTGCCCGGGAGCAAACGAGCTAGTGCGCCCCCCCCCCCCCAGCAGACCAGGCTTTTGTTGCGGGACGCCTCGGGTAGAGCAGCTGGGGTGCTGCCGGGTTGGTCCTGTGGGAACCTACCAGGCAGTGCCCCAGCTGTTCTGTCCCAGGCTCCAGATTCAGCAGCTGTTGAAACTGATCAGGCTGATTCCAGGAAGCTGGGGGCAGAGCAACTCTGCCTCCAGCTTCCTGTAGTCAGCCCCTGGTCAGTTTCAGTGGCAGCAGCTGAATCTGGAGCCAGTTCCGACTTACATACAAATTCAACTTAAGAACAAACCTATAGTCCCTATCTTGTACGTAACCCGGGGACTGCCTGTAATGTCAAAAGAATGTTGAGCGGGAGGACTTCTTACTCCAATTCCCGTAACCGTCATTTTGTGAGGAGTAAGGGAAGTCAGAGGAAAAGTGCTCTACCTGCGACTTACGACTGTGTAGAGAGTGCCAAAAGCTGAAATAAAGTATTTTGACTTCAGCTACGCAATTTGACATAGCTGAAATTGCATAGCTTATTTCGGCCTTAGCCTTGCTGTATAGACATGCCGCTTCTGTGCAGATGCTAGTGCTTGTTGCTGTGTTTTGCTGCTGTTCCTTCATCCCATCAGCTTATATGCATTAGAGGGACAAATGAAATTACATTATCAAGAAGAATCCTAGCGAACAGAATCCCAACACATTTATTTCGTAATGATATATACAGACTTTTTGAAATCAAATGCTATTTACAATTTGAAAGTATTAACTGAATAATCAATCTAAAAGTTTATTTTTACATGAAATAACAGCTGCCATAAGAAACATATTGGCAGTCTAACTGTGAAATAAACAAACATTGCAAAAGCTAAATTGGAGATGTATGCCTTTCATAATCCTCTGAAAGCCACCAAACCCTAGCATCGGTGGACTGACAGTGAGAATCAGCTCCAAAACATGGGCCCTATTCTGAGAAATTTTTTGATTGTAGTCCTGGGGAACACTGTACTCTTGGGAAAGCTGGTTAAAATTACATAGGTTTAAAGAATTACCAATATCTTGAGTTGCCCATGCAAAAAGGAAGCAAATGCAGAATTTCTGTGGAGTCTTCATGGGAAAAGGGTGCCAATCATTTTTGATAAAGTGTGACCATATGCTCTTAAAAGATGAGGCAGACTTCATGTCCACATAGTCCTCTAAATACTTCCCTTTAGCCAAAGAAATCACTTCCATTTTATGTAGTTGGTATACTTCCCATTCAGTTTCATCCCGATATTTAACTTGGTTAGGTAAGTAACTGGATTGTAGAATGAGGTTTCCATAAAAGTTTAAAAAAAAGAGGTGAATTGTCTCAATGCACCAACATAGTCAATATAATCTCACAGTCTCCTCTAGTGTTTTTACATACACTATATATTGCAGAAGAGTAGAAACAAGATGCAGAGTGTCATCATAAAGGACATTTCAGTTGTTCTTCCTCCATGAGAGTGTGACATAGGGGACATGTTTCCCCATATTTGACTCTCCAGTCTCATAGGCTGGTATCTGAATCATGCTCAGATAGGAGCCAAATACTGTTTTCCATTGCAGACCTCAAGGTGAGAAGAGCTTCTCTGTTTGTTTCTTGCTCCAGTATTGATGGGTAGTAACTTAGACTCCATCTTTCTTGCTAGGCTTTAGGCTTTGGAGTCTCCGGACATACTGCCTAACCTGGGGCACACAAACACTTTGGCTGTGTTTTAGAAGGAAATGGTTACATTTCTGGGGATTCATTTTAATACCACCTTTATTGTGTTTATGGGGCGGGGAGAGGAGTTTTAACTTTCTCTCCAAGAAAGATATTACAAATTTCAAAACTCTCATTCTTGGATGAACTGGAGGTGCTAACTGTACGATTATGCCATAGCCCAAGCCTTCCCCACCTCTTGAATTAATGAGCATTTGTTCTGTGACATTAGTATTAATGCCCTTTGGCCTCATTCCTATGTCCCAGGTGCTGCAAGATGCTATCACATCAACAGCCAGAGAATATATCATAAGCTTGTGAACTATCACAGACTGTTCTCTCTAAAAAACTATAGGGATTTCTGATATTCTGAGTAAATGGGCACTCCTCTTGCTGCCTAACAGATCTCTATCCCTCCGTCATGAAATGCTTGTATGTTAACTGAAGCCGTATATAGGTTATCACCAGATGATAACCTGGATCCTGCTTGCAGTCCAGAAATACATTGCTCAGGAACATCCACCTTAATAAGATGATTTGTGTTTTTGGAATGGTTTCCCACACCCCTCTACACCCCAAAGTTCTTTTGACTTTTATAATAACATTTTCAAATTTGGAAGCCTGGTTGGGTTGAGGTGCTTGCATTGATAGTTAGGTGTCCAGAAAATTTTAATGGAATTCTTGAGTTAGTTGCTGTATCCATTGGTCTTTTTGTCCAACGAGATCCGCGCATAGTGTTTTTCCTACTGCACCATCATAGATAGATAGATAGATAGATAGATAGATAGATAGATAGATAGATAGATATGTGTAACCCTCTTTTTCCTCCCCGGGTTACTCAGGAGCAGGTCACACTCACAGGTGTGCCGGGGCGCCTGATGGTCTTGACATAAAATTAGATCCTGAGTACCCCAGTGGTGATGTTGTTTGGTTGGGGAAAACCTACCCACCCCCTTGCTGCAGTCCCTTGCTTATAAAGAATGTACACTTGGCGGTGCCTCCACCTGGCTGGCCTTGTACACACTTACTGGTATGCATTGAGCGCCTCCAGGAATATACTCCTTCCAGCTATAATCTGGATCTAATTCCAGAACAACAACTACAAATCATATACATCTAAGGGTATGCCTACACTTGCCCCCTACTTTGAAGTCGGGGGGCAAATGAAGCATACCGAAGTTGCAAATCAAGCCCGGGATTTAAATATCCCGTGCTTGATTTGCATGTTCCTAGATGGTCGCCATTTTAGAAATTCACTAGCCCGGAGTAACTGCCCACGTCTACACGCGGCAGTGAAACAGGAGTTCGATTTAAAGCCTTAACTCAAATTAGCTGGTATTCCTCCTGCAATGAGGTTTACCAGCTAATTCAAAGTAGGGGTTTTAAATCGGACTCCCGTTTCACTGCTGCATGTAGACGCAGGCAGTTACTCCGGGCTAGTGAATTTCTAAAATGGCAACCATCTAGGAACATGCAAATCAAGCACGGGATATTTAAATCCCGGGCTTGATTTGCAACTTCAGTATCCTTCATTTGCCTCCCTACTTCGGAGTAGGGGGCAAGTGTAGGCATACCCTTATAGATTACATTAAAATAAACAATCTTTACTTAACTTAAATAAATGGGGTTTAACAGATTAACAATGAATAGCATTAACAAAGTGCACAACAATATTTGGAACTTATATATCTAGCATTTGCACTGCCAATATTGATCCCACCCCAGACTGTGCACACCCCTGGATTCAGAGTCCAAGATTCTTGCTTGTGTGGATGCGCTTGAAGAACTGCAGCTGTAGTGGAGATTCTCTGCAGGCAGTGTGTATTAGGATCCACGGTAGGCAGCAGCTCTGACCCAGGCAGCACTTTCCTAAAAAGGCCCAATTACTTACAGCTTCATGCTGTGCCTATCAAAAGCAGCCTGCTAGTTCCCAGTTCCAAAGGCATCTAGTCCCAGTCTGTAGCTGCACTTTAAGGGTATGTCTACACTACCCCCCTAGTTCGAACTAGGGGGGTAATGTATGCATACCGAACTTGCTAATGAAGCCCGGGATTTGAATTTCCCGGGGTTCATTAGCATAAAGCCGGCTCCGCCATTTTTAAAAGCCGGCTAGTGCGAACCCCGTGCCGCGTGTAGCCACGCGGCACGGGGTTCGCACTAGCCGGCTTTTAAAAATGGCGGAGCCGGCTTTATGTTAATGAAGCCCGGGAAATTCAAATCCCGGGCTTCATTAGCAAGTTTGGTATGCATACATTACCCCCCTAGTTCGAACTAGGGGGGTAGTGTAGACATACCCTAACAGATCAAACTCCTCCACAGCAGTCTGGCTCCCCTTCTGTTCCAAAATCCAAGGGCAGAGTCCCAGACTGCTAGGCCTCTCTTCTCATGCACGTGGAGAGACTCTAGATCTCCCTCACAAGAGTCACTTCCTTCCTGTTTTTCCCAAGGGCTCATGGGAATTGTAGTCTGTGAGGCTGGATTGCTGCACACAGAGTCTTTCCAGAAAATAAGCAGAGGCACCTTTAGTAAGGGGACTACACACACACACATATATATATATGGGTCAAATACTAAGAGTGAAGCAGTATAACAGCCAAGTACTAGTCACTGGGTATTCTGCCCCCTCTTTTCTCCTTAATTTTTATCTCTGGATTCTGGTAATCCTTTTTCCCCCTATGTTAGAAACACAGTCAGGAGTTTGTGGGCGTTGGACATTATCTGGATTGAACAAGTAATCCCTGTCTCATGCTAGTATAATCTTTGTGTCATGCAAGGGTTTGTGAGGAATCTCTGGATTTTCCAGAAATTCTTCTCTTTGTCTTCTCAATCATTTAACAGTGAATGTTCTGATACTGAGCAGTCACATTCTTAGGAAAGCCATTGGAGTTAAAGCTGTAAGTCAAGACTTTGATCAACCATCTTAGGGCACATCTAAACTACCTGCGGCTTTCGAAAGAAGATATATAAATTTGGCGTGAATTTGCATATCCTTTCAATCCCATTTTCAGAAGAGTTTTTTTTTCAAGCAGTCTAGATGTGGTTCTTTAAAAAAAATACTTTTGTGAAAGAACACTTTTTCCTACAAAAATGAGGTGTACAGGGTTCTTTCAAAAAAGCGTTTTGTTTTTTTAAAGAACCGTGTTTAGACTGCTTTAAAAAAAAAACCACCTCTTCCGAAAATGGGATAGGAAGAAGATATTTAAATTCAACATGAATTTCCACATCTTCTTTCAAAAGCCATGGGCAGTCTAGACATACCCCAATAGATTAGGAGGGGATACAGTTGTCTCTCTTTCTCTCTGTTTTTCCAGTGGCAGCTCTCAGGCGGAGGATGGATTGATGCCATAGGAAGCACACCCCTCTTAAGTTGTGCGGGGGAGCAAGCCCTTTCTGTTGATGCTGTTCCACAGAAGAAAATGTAAATTGTATGTAATAGTAAGCCTCCAATCCATACAGAGATTGGGAGAACACACATGACATACATCTGATATTGTGCTTGTTGTTCTACAGGTTGGACCTCTGTGGTCCAGCACCTTTGGAACCTGACGGGTCCAAAAAAGGGAGTTCGCTGGACCAAGGGAGGTCAGCTCCTCTGCTGACAGACTCTGAGCTCTCCTGGAATCTGTCAGCAAACTGCCAGGCTCCCCCACTCCTTTGCTAGCACTGGGGTTGCTGGTGCTCCACTGCCCCAAGGCTACCAGATTCAGCTGCTCTGGGTCTGCCAGGTCTTGCTGCTCTATGGCCAGTGGGGCTCCACTGCTCCATGGCCAGCCATGGGACACAAGCACCTAATGGCCCCGAGACTGCCCTGAGACACCGGGACTCCGCTGCCCCAAGTGGGGGCTCTCTGGTCCAGGAACATCCATGATCCTTCCAGAGAGGTTCAACTTGTATTAAATGTTCATTGCAAGGCCTAGAAAAAATGAGGGTATGTTGGGGATAAAACTCTAACTTGTCTCAGAATTACTTTATTTTGCTAGTTTGGAATCAAACTTTGGCAACCAATTTAGGATGCATTCTCAACCAGTAGCTTTAATGAATTATAACATATATAATATTCTCCAATGTTATTTAACTAGCTAATTGTGTTCATTATATTAAAAGTTACTGTTTAAAAGTACCCTTGTTTTTAGTCCTTATATTTTGAAATGTACATTTTCTACAGATTCAACATTAGCAGTCTGTATTAAATTAATATTGTTTATATGCCATATGTGAGCATTAAAACACTGCTTTAAATGCATAGATTTCTCCACAAAAACGAGATTAGCAGTTTCAGCACTACAATGTAGCAATATTATAAAATTATTACAGAAATCAATAAAGCTTTCATTTTAGAACTAATCTGATGGTAAGATCTTATTTACAAAGTTATTAAACAAATGCATTATTCACATTTTATAATGATTTTCTAGAAAAAAGGACTTTTTAATTATCATATAGAAGTGGTGTAATAAATGAGTGTAATTTTTATTAACAGAAGTTAATTTACATAAAGCAAATGCTCATTGAATTATTGAGTAAGATAATATCTACATGCCTAGTCCTGTTTGTCATATTTTGTGCCTTTTGGCGACATCAGAATTATAACAGCCTGATTTATGCACTAAATTTAATGCATAATATGACAACATACCGATAGGTAAGCCTTATAATGTATAATTTAAACATGATTACTATATATTTCACCCATATATTTGTGGCTTTACAATGATTTCTCATGCATTCAGAAATCTCGATTGTAATGCAGGTTGCCAGATATGAATGTCTGTTTGAATTAATGAATATTTTCATAAAAATACTCTGACTATGAATGTTTTAAAAACCTTGTCATAACATTCACCAAACTTACACATGACAGCTAGCATGTGTTACTGCATTTTCATCTTAAATATTTGATGACTGCCTCTTTAAATCCAAGATTCATAACCCAAAGGGTTTCATTTTCTTACAGCATATGTAATTCAAGAGACATTTATTAGTATAGTCCTCATTTTATACATCAACAACATATTTTTCAGAAAAGCATTAGCTGGAACTCCCCAGTTTTTTAGATTCTTTTATCTCAAGGTTTTAATTGTATATTTTCTTTCACAATATTTGTATAGAAACCATTTCCAATGTTCCCTACATCCCGACCTCTACCCCCACTGGAACTAAAAGCAGAATTAGGCAATTTACAATAAAGGAGAGTCAAAAAAAATGAGAAGCAACAACAGCTAGAATTTCCTACACACTGGATTAAATGTCTGCAAACCTTTCCTGGTGCTTTTTTAACCTATAGACATATTCTAGGAAACAATGAAGCACACAATTATAATTCATATGACTCTTCTAAACACAGATGTTCATCTAATGCTGTTAAAATGATTACTGGTGCATAAAATGAAGATTTTGTATTCATTATCCTCCACATTTTCAAAATCCAGCACAAATAATAAAATACAATGATAAAATGTTTAGTATTATTTAAGAAGGAAACCAACAAACTGTTGGAGCAATATATTACTAATGTTAGAACTGAAGGTTGTCCACTGACAGGTCACTCTCACTTGACCTTGTATGCACAGAAAGGTAGTTCACCATGGTAACCTTGGTCTTGTGGCTTTCCATACAGTAAATCATTTCAGCCCTCTTCATGTAATTCTTTTATTGGCTGTGCAATTGAAATGTCATGCTTCACGAACAGAGAAGCTAGTAATTTCTTATGGGTGATTAAACCACCTCTGTAATGTATGAGCATGGATGGAACTGTGTGTAATAGTCTTAAGATGTTCAGAGACAAGTTTATGAGAGAATACAGATTTTTTTCCCACATGTGCCTCCTCAAAAATATCGCATATTGTTCTTTTTCAAGTCCACTTCATCAGTAACAATCAAAATGATCTTGCTACTTGGAGCAAATAAATATGTAACATTGTTTTTAAAATTAATAGCTAACTTTCGACCCTACTGAGAAATCCTGAGAGTCAAGCAAATTTTAAAAGGCCAGTTTAGGCCCAAAGCATGAATTGACATTCTTACTTTAATTATATTAAAAACTAAAGGTAAGATCTTGCAGAAAATAATCAGAATGTGTATTTGGGGGAAAATGAGAGATGAACCAATTGTTTTTTGTTATCTTATTTTAGTATTTGAATTCAACAATAAAATTGCTGTACATTTGAATGAATTTATGCTATGAAACTGGGAGAAGATTAGTGAAAAGAATTTAATGGGACAGCTGAAATTTGGAAGGATTTATGGCAGTAAGGAGTATATTGGATCCTATATTTGCTATACAAATCCTCATGAAGAAATTCAGAGAAAAAAAGACCATAGCTGGGTGTGATCTCCATGGACTTACAGAAGGTGTACAATCAACTTCCAAGGGAATTAGTTTGATGGAATTTGCCACAAGAAGGTGTGATAGAAGGACACGTCCATCTTATGCAGGATATGTATGATGGAGTGACTATTGAAGCCAGAACCAAAATGGGGCTACAGCAGAGAATTTCCAGTAAATGCCGGCCTGCACCAATGAGTGGGATGGAGTCCTGTTTTGTTTGCAGTAGTAGTAGATATGACACCTGAGAATATATTAAGGGAACTTCCCTGGAAAATGATCAAAAGTTTCAGAGGGATAGCCGTGTTAGTCTGTAACTGGAAAAACTCTAAAAAACAACAAATAGTCTAGCAGCACCTTAGAGACTAGAGAATATGTAGATGGTATCATGAGCTTTCGTGGGCATAACCCACTTCTACAGATGAATGGAGTTTTTAAAGGTCCAGTTTCTAAATAAATAGGAGATGGGCAAGAGGAGAGAAGGAAAAAGAAGGGGGGGGGGAGAGAAAAGAATAGTCATTTAGAGTGTCCATGCTACATGAAGCTGATAGAGAAGGTACTGAGTCTTCTTAAGTACCCATTGTTTTTTTTTATGTCATTAGGATGTGGAATATAGTGACCCATCCATCCAATGTCTTTGTTCGTACCTCCATTGAAGGAATCAAACTTGTAAATGAAGTTCTGTCTGCTGTTGACTTGGCGATGTGTATATAAGACTGAGACCCCACCAACCATGTTTTAAGGGTGGCAACACTTTTTTGAGCAGGAGAGACTTAGAGTACACATTAATAACACTAAGGCTGTTACTTGTGGTAGAAGGCTCTACCCTAAAGGATGTTACAAGCACTAGGCTTAGAAGAGTGAAAATGTAAATACCTAGGATCACTGTTTGCTGACTATGATGCCCTCCTATGTGATCCTTTCACATTGTACCAAAGCTGTTTGGTGTAAATGGTGGGAGCTGATCCCAGTTTTCTGTAATAAGAGGATGCCCATAAAGTTACAAGTGAGAGTATATAACATTGTAATTTGATCCATCCTAATGTATAGGATAGAGTCTTGGCAAGTCACAAGAAAATAAATCTATATGCTTTCCGTCATGGAAATGAAGCTACTGAGATGGTCAAATGACAAGACACTCCTTGACAGAAAACAAAAATGAGGTTGTGAGGGGCCTAATCCAGATTAACCCACTTGAAAAGGCGATGAGGAAAATCAGGATATGTTAGTTTGGACATGTCCAGTGTAGACCTGAGAGTTATATTGGTAGAAGGCTATTGCAGGTGTACAAGCATGAAAAGGCTATAAAATTCAATGACCCCAAAAACAGAAGTGTCAAGAAAGAAGAACTGAATAAATCTGCTTAATGTTGCTTCAGAGAATTAGTCCTGGAAGTTCAATCTGTAAACTCCCTTCAGTAAGCCAGTCTTTTTATTTATGTAAGCAAGGACAGAGAAACAGAGGAATTTGTAATTTACTGTGTTTTCCTTCATAGGTCTTGTTGCAGAATAACAGGTGAGTTTTCTTACATGTCTGCAATACAAAGCATTTGTTTTAAATGCCCACTTTGGATTCAGGCAGTAGTACTATTTTTCTTTCTTGTCTCTCTCTCAGATTAAAATAGGCTTGTTTGAATCACAGACAGATGTGTGTGTTAATATGTATATGCATGCATGTGTATAAATATATCTTGCAAAATATTTACAATGTGGTATTTATATCACTGATTTCATATAGTTCCTTTTAAAAAGTACTGCATACTAGAATTAGCTTTTTCAGGGGGGGTTTCAGGTGTTAAATTAGCAAATATTTACTATGAACTTTATTTTTGTTTCAGTTTTGCCCTATGAATTACTGGAATATTAGTATAGAAGGGAACAGCATGTTCAGGAAGGATAGGCAGGGTGAAAAGGGAGGAAGTGTTGCCTTGTATATTAAAAATGTATATACTTGGACTGAGGTTGAGATAGAAATAGGAGAACATTTGTGAAGAGCCTCTAGGTAAGGATAAAAAGGATAAAAAACAAAGGTGATGTCATGGTAGGAGTCTACTGCACAACACCTATCTAGGAAGAAGAGGAGGACAAGGCTTTTTTTTAAACAACTAACAAAATCATTCAAAGCACAGGACTAGGTGGTGATGGGGGACTTAAACTATCCAGACTTCTGTTGGGAAAACAACACTGCAGGGCACAGATTATCCAACAAATTCTTTGAATTTATTTGAGATTTTTTTTTAATTTCAGAAGGTAAAGAAAACTTCAAATGGAGAGGCTGTTCTAGATTTGATTTTGGCAAAGGGAGAAGAACTGGTTGTGAATTTGAAATTGGAAGGCAACATGAATGAAAGTGACCACAAACTGGTAGAGTTTGTGATGCTAAGCCATGGCAGGGGCAAGAAGAGCAAAATAAAAACAATGAATTTCAAAAAGGCAGACTTTAGCAAACTTAGGGAGCTGGTAGGTAGGATCCCATGGTAATCAAATTTAAGAAGTAAAATATCTGAAGACAGTTGGCAGTTTTTCAAAGAGAAAGTATTGACAGCACAAGAGCAAACTGTTTCACTTTGTAGGAAAGACAGGATATATGGCAAAAGGGCACCCTGACTTAACCAGGAGATCTTGAAAGATGAAAAAATAAAAAAGAGCCTTACAAAAAGTGGAAACTAGGTCAAAATACGAAGGATGAATCTAAATAAAAACCACAAATATTTAGGGGAAAAATAAGAAAGGCCAAGGCACAAAATAAGTCAAACTAGCAAGAGACATAAAGAGTAATTTTAAAAAATCTACAAATATATTCAAAGCAAAAGGAAGACCAAGGAGAAGGTAGACCCATTACCCAATGAAAAGGGAAAAACAATAAAAGAAAATGTGAAAATGGCAGAGATATTTAATAGCTTCTTTGTTTCAGTTTTCACCAAGAAGGATGATAGCGATTGGAACACTAACATAGTGAATGCCAGTGAAAATGGGGTAGGTTCAGAAACTACAACAGGGAAAGAATGAGTCAAATCACCAGGGCCTGATAAAATGCATCCTAGACTAATCAAGTAGGTATCCAAGGAAATATTTGAATCGTTAGTTACAATCCTTGAAAACTCATGGAAGACAAGAGATATTCCAGAAAACTGAAAAAGTGCAAATATAGTGCCCAGCTATAAAAAGGGAAATAAGGTCAACACAAGAATTACAGACCAGTCATCTTAACTTCTGAACCAGGAAAAATTAATGAAGCAAATAATTAAGGAATCCATTTGCAAACTTCTAGAAGACAATAAGGTGATAAGTAACTGTCAGGATGCATTTGTCAAGAACAAATCATGTCAAACCAAACTGATAGCTTTCTTTGACAGGATATTGTGTATTTTTGTTAGGGTATGCCTAAACACAATTTTTATTTCGGGAGAAGGATGCAAATAGTGCTGCACATTTGCATATTTCCTCCATTTGTTTGTTTGTTTGTTTGTTTGTAAGATGCTGTTCCGGTATTTACCCGCATCTAGACGTGGACGAATTTTGAAATAAACCTCTATTTCGAAAGACCCCTTATTCCTCCTACAATGAGGTTTACAGGAGTCTTTAGAAATAGGGGTTTATTTAGAAATTCGGCTGTGTGTAGATGCGGGTAAATACCAGAACAGCATTTTCCAGAAAAAAAATGGAGGATCTATGCAAATGCGTAGTGCTATTTGCATCCTCCTCCTGAAATAAAAATTATGTGTAGACATACCCTTAGTCTCTAAGGACAATTCTACACTAGGAAATTATTTCAAAATAACTTATTTCAAAATAACAACTCCTGAAATCACTACTTTGAAATAAGCGTTATTCCTTGTGGAAAGCAGGAGTTGTTATTTTCAAAATAACCAGCCTCTAATTTCAAAATAATGAGTTTGGTAGTGTGGACATTCTCCTTGTTATTTCAAAATAATGAGAGTTATTTCAGGGCTAAAGACCCATAAGACTACATATTTTTAAAGTTATAGACTAACCCAGCTACCCCTCTAATGCCTTACTAAATTCTAGATATATCACATCTACTGGTTTCAACAATAAACTCTCATGATAAGCTCAAAAAATTAACTGCAATGAAAAAATTAATCATGATTAATCATAGTTTTAATTGCACTGTTAAACAATAGAATGTCAATTAAAATGTATTAAATACTTTGGATTATTTCTACATTTTCATATATATTACTTTCAATTACAACATAGATTACAAATGGCAAACTGCTCACTTTATATTGTTATTATAAATATTTGCACTGTAAAAATCATATGTTGTATTTTAATTCACCTCATATGAGTACTGTAGTGCAATATCTCTATTGTAAGTGCAAGTTACAAACGCTGATTTTGGGTTTTTTTGCATAACTGCATGCAAAAACAAAAGTCGACTTGGTCCTGCTTTTTGTTCAGCCATCAACTAAGAAAACAAGTTTATTTACAGTTACTGGAGTTAATGCAGCCTGCTTTCTTATTTACACTGTTACCTGAAAGTACAAACAGACATTTGCATGGCATTTTTATAGCCAGCTTTGAAAGGTATTTTTGTGCCAGATATGCCAAATATTTATATGCATCTTCATGCTTCAGCCACCATTCCAGAGAGCATGCTTCTATGTGATGATGCTCATTTTTTAAAAATGTATTAATTAAATTTGTGACTCAACTACTTAGGAAAGCATAGTATGTCTTCTGCTCTGTTTCACCCACATTCTGCCATACATTTCATGTTATACTTGTCCAGGATGATGTCCCAGCACATGTTTAAGAATACTTTCACAGAAGATTTGACAAAATGCAAAGAAGTTACCAGTTGGAGATTTCTAAGGACAACTACAGCATTTGAACTAAGGTTTAAGAATCTGAAGTGCTTTCCAGAATCTGAGATGTGGAGCATGCTGCCAATAGTGTTAAAAGACTACAATGCACAAACTACAGAACCCAAACCCCCCAAAAAGAAAATCAGTCTTCTGCTGTTGGCATCTGATTCAGATGATGAAAATGAACATGTGTTGGTCCACAATAGTCTGGATCATTATTGAGCAGAACCCATCATCAGCATGGATGCATGCCATCTGAAATTACAGTTGAAGCATGAAGGACATCTTCAGCACATGTGACATGTAAATATATTGCAATGCCAGCTACAAAAGTGTCATGCAAATGCCTGTTCTCACTTTGAGGTGACATTGTAAACAAGAAGTGAACAGCATTATCTCCTGCAAATGTAAATAAACTTGTTTGTCGGAGTAACTGGCTGAAAAAAAAAGTAGGACTGGGTGGCTCAATAGGCTTTAAAGTTTTACATTGTTTTGTTTTTGAGTGAAGTTATGCAACAATTAAACGGTATTTGCAAGTTGCACTTTCATGATCAAAAGACTGCACTACAATACTCAGATGAGGTGAAATGAAAGATATAATTTATTTTGTTTTTACAGTGCATAGATTTGTGAGCACTGTACACTTTGTATTCTATGCTGTAACGGAAATCAATATATTTGAATTTGAGGAAATATTTAAATAAATGGTGTTCTACAATTCTTTAAAAACGTGATTAATCCCACAATTAATTGTGAATAGTTATTAATAACACAACTGATCACAATTAATTGTTAATTGCTTGACAGTCCTAATTTTAAGCATAAGTAATCCTATTGGCTACATCTAGACTACATCCCTTTTTTGTAAAAGGGATGTAAATTAGACGTATCGCAATTGCTAATGAAGCGGGGATTTAAATCTCCCCCACTTCATTAGCATAAAAATGGCTGCTGCTTTTTTTCCACACGGAGCTTTTTTTCCACACGGACCAGTCTAGACGCTGATCTTGTGGAAAATAAAGCCTTTTCCGAAAGATCCCTTATCCCTTATTTCCTGCAGTGCTAACAGGAATAGGAGAAATGTAAAGACAACAGGGGTATGTCTACACTACCCCGCTAGTTCGAACTAGCGGGGTAATGTAGGCATACCGCACTTGCAAATGAAGCCCGGGATTTGAATTTCCCGGGCTTCATTTGCATAAGCGGGGAGCCGCTATTTTTAAAACCCCGCTGGTTCGAACCCCGTGCAGCACGGCTACACGGGGCACGAACTAGGTAGTTTGAACTAGGCTTCCTAGTTCGAACTACCGTTACTCCTCGTGAAATGCATTTCCCAGAGATTTTTTCCTGGGCACACATGTGCCTCCTTTGAATGTTCATAGTGCAGCTGTACTCAGTGAGAAACAGGGTACAGAATATTTCTGAATGTGGTAAATACAAGCAGCAACTTAAACCACCTTTGGAACACATTTTATCCTCTGACAGAAAGTAAGTAGAAGAAAGATACAGAATCATAGAAGATTTGGGCTGGAAGAGATTCAGGAGACCATCTAGTCAAAACAGGATCTACACCAACTAAATCATCTCATCCAGCACTTTGTCATTTTATAAGCAATGTTTTTTTCCCTTTTGAACTATCTGGTTTTTGTCGCACACTAAGTTAAATAATGAATATTTCAAAATAGATAATCCAAGTAAATTAGAAGACAACAAGCTATAATATAATACTATGAATCAAGACATGCAGAAGCATTTGTCTCCCATTAACTATCCCACTATAAGTATTATATCTGTAACAAGTACAAGGTGAAGTTAAATATCTCCTCTTTACATAAGCTAAAGCTTAAATATTAGGAATTCCAATAACTTTCCAATAACATATATGTGCACTCTTCTTGAATAACTTCCATCTTTGTATCTCAACAGGAGTCAGCATCAAACTTCAAAATATGTTATAATAATACATACATATATATATAAGTACTGATAATAATAGTTACTTTTAGATAATGAACAGAAAACCATCTCTTGACTCAGATAAAATGGATTTGGAAAAGGATCACAAACTCACTAAAATCAACCTTTTTTCCCCTCAGGAAATGAACTGGTTTGTTTAATGCCTCAGACTCTTCAGTGATGCAGAACCACTTCATATTCTCATCAAAAGAGCAACACAGACAATAATTGTGTCCCTTTGATCATAGCAAGATCTCAAACTAAATGAAATGCTAAAGGCTTTGAAGAGGCTTATCTGCATTTTAAGGTCAATGATATCATTTATTTGCATATTTAATTATGTTTATAATTAAGAGTAAGTATTGTTTATTCAATTTGTTCCTCTTTCTGCTTGGTCAACTGTAATGAAAGCCAATGAGGAAAAAAGATCTGTAAATGGAAAAAACATAGCAGAGTCATCCAATATCCCAAATCAGATGCTATCAACAGCCTCTTCTGCTTAAAAAAACCTTACTCTTTAATCTTCATTATCATTACTTCTATAATATAAGATATAAGGAACACGTCTGATATACTTTGACCATCTCTCATCTGTGTCAATGGAGTATTTAAATATGTGTCACTCTGAATGACAACTTGCAGTTCCTTAGTACTCAGCTACTTTCTCTGAAATTAAACAATTAATACGCCAGAAGCTATATGAGCGATAAATTATTCATCCTTACCATAACAAATAATTACAAAAAAGATAAAGAAATTAAGAAAAAGAAAAAAGACAGCTATATCCTTTTAATATTAAGCCTATCCTAGCCTAAGTCTCTTTTAAACAGATATAATTTGCATAAGAGCATCAGCAATGCAAATGCCCTGGCTACTTGTGTTAGAGAAAATAAAAGTATCAAACAACATAATGAATCCATATGCATATGTATGCTGTCAAAGAGAAACAAAAACTATTCACTACAATTCTACACTCAACATGTGAGTATAGAAGCTTATTACAGTTCTTCTAAATGACTATAACTTACCAAATATTTAAGTATTATTCCAAGTGTCCTTAGTTCAAAGAAAAATTGTAAATTTCCTTCTGCTTCTGATAGAAAATAATTTGTAGTCACACAAATATGACAGAAGATTTTCCTGGATGATTACTAGATAAAAAGTAGACAATGAACTATGATCAAAACAGTGGATGCAAGCTGCAAAGCTGTATGGGGGACCTGGATTCAACTCAGGTTAGACTTCTAGAATGTGGGCATTTGTGGTCAGAAATAGGACAGATGTTTTGCATTAATAAGGATGCAGTGCAAGCTTCTTTTGATGGTATGTAGTGTATACAATCTGTGTACACCTTTTGTCCATCTCCCCCAGCGTGAATATAAACAGCAGTGTAGATTGTGGAGCATAGTTTAGATTGGTGGTTTTCAAAGCACTGGTCACGCGAATGCCAGGTACTGGATTGATATGCTGTAGGGTGACCAGTGACTAGTGGGGGTTGCTACGACAGGCTTTCTACTTGTTCTGGCACTATAGGCCGCACTTCACCCCAGAAGTGGCCGGCAACGGTCCAACTTTACGGGAGGGGGGACGGAGGGGGGGACACAGTGCTCCAAGCACTGCCCTCCCCTGAGCACCAGCTCTACACACTCCCATCGGCTGGTTCCCGGCCAATGGGAGCTGGGGAAGATGGTGCCTGCATGTGAGAGCAGTGCACAGAAGCACTTGTACACTTCTGCCTAGGATTCAGACTTGTTACTGGCTGCTTCTGGGACACAGCATGGTCTGAAGTGCCAGGACAGGTAGGAAACCAGCCTTAGAATCCTTGCTGCTCTGCTCTGCTGAATGTGTGTCCCTGGAAGTAACCCGATGCTCAACCTGACAGTCCAATTCCCTGCCCTAGCCCTGAGCCCCCTCCTGCACCTTAAACCCCTCATTCCCGATCCCACCCCAGAGCCCACACTCTATTCAAAAGATATAATTATGTTGGGTCATGGACATCAACAATTCTCTTTCACTCGCTCATGAGAAAAATAGTTTGAAAACCACTGGCTTGGTATGTAGTCAAGTACAGCTCTCTATTTGCAAAAGCCGTATCTCCCCTTTACACTGCTGTTTTTAGCAGTGTAGTGTCTTGCTGCTGGAGCCCTTCTCCATGGCAATGAAAGACTCCAGCAGCAGGGAAAGGCTCTTCCATCTTCCTGATGCTGGAGCCTTTCAACACAGCAAGGAAACACTTCAGCAATGAGGAAAGGGGATAGGCTGTAGAAGGGTGGGGGAAGCAGCAGGGAAAAGCTGAAGCTTTCCTTGCCTCAGTGAAATGTTCCAGCTGGGGGGAACAGCTGAAGCCTGTTCCTGGTGTCTCCCATCTACTAGAGCCTTTCACTGACATGTATAGCAATGTAGCACAGTGTGGACATGGAATGTTTTTCACTGGTGTGTGGCTACCTATACAATACACACTGCTGCCAGCTGCATATATTGTAGACATTGTATTTCTTTGTCACTAGTCATCATTATCATCATCATCAACAACAACTATAGGCTCAACGCCCGTTGGTATCCAATGCCTCCCTCACTATTTCCTCCCATCTTTCCCTGTTCAGTGCAGAGTGGCTTAGTTTCTGAAGACTAGCACCGCACCAATCTACTATATCATCTACTCATTCTCTGTGGGGTCTGCTTCTCCTATTCGGACCATCCATTATGTCAAATACCAGGATCTTAACTTTTCGTTCATCATTCATTCTGCAGATATGTCCGAATAGCTGTAACTCCCATTGTATAACTTTCTGCAGTAGGTTCTCTTTTGGCTGTATCTTCCTATATAATTCCTCGTTGGTGACCTTCTGCATCCATCCTATTTTCAGGATCTTTCTATAATTCCTCTTGAATGTCAATATCCTTCTCTTTGAATTTTCGTTATCACCCATGTCTCACATCCATGTACAACATGCTGCTAAATAAACCTGTTTTCAAGACACTCAACTTTGTTCCTAAGCTAATCCCTTTACTTTTCCAGATCCTGTGTTGTCTGATGTGGGTGCATATACCTGAAAGACCGAGAAGTTGAATGGTTTCGCTTTGACTCTCACTACCGTCATTCTTGCACTTACCAATTTGCATCCTAGCTATGTTTGCATCCTAACTATGCTCCTCTAGCTCTTTTGCTAAGAAGGAATCCTACTCCAGCCTCATGTTTCACTTCATTCCCTGACCAAATGACTTCGCAAATGCATATCTCTCCCAATGCTGTCCAACGCATCTCCTCCAGTCCAAGTATATCACATAGGTATTTCTCCATCTCCTTTCAAAGTAACTCTAACTTTCCCATCACCCACAGCGTTTGGACTTTCCACATTCCAGTTGATAGTATATGTGTTAGCTGTAGTTTCCTTTTGGTAGCCAACTTATTGACCCAACCCTGATCGCTCAATTGGTATCGTGGACCTTGTTTATCCAGGCAACTTCCGAGCCAGCATATTTTATCAGTTAGTCATAAAGGCATCAGATTTCATTTGTATTGTTGTTTTACAATCAACGCATCGACACTCATCTGACCAACCCTCCTCCTTTATCCAGGCTTGGGACTGGCATGAAACCCCTAGAGGCTTCATGGTGGAGTTTTGTCACTAGTGCACGTCGCTATTTATGGGATTATTGGAAAAAGTTGCATATCTTAAGCCAAACCAGAAACAAAGCTCCAGGGTAAAATCAACACACAAGAGATGTGAGAATAAAGTAAAGCACAGAGGGAAATGGAAGTACTATATATAAAACAATATATATCTATATATACTATATATAAAACAATACAAACATACTCAAGTACATTGGACAGACCATGGAACTCATATGCCACTGGTAACCATCACTGTCTTCATTCTTCTTTTGTGTTATATCTCTTTCTCCTATGCTCTATCTGTCGTGACTATGCATACATCAAGTCTCATCTTCTACTCTATGGCAGCGTCTAGACTGGCAAGTTTTTCCGCAAAAGAAAAACTTGCCAACTGTCTACATTGGCCGCTTGAATTTCCGCAAGAACACTGACGATCTCATGTAAGATTGTCAGTGTTCTTATGGAAATGCTATGCTGCTCCCATTCAGGCAAAAGCCCTCTTGCGCAAATGCTTTTGTGCAAGAGGGCCAGTGTAGACAACGCGGTATTGTTTTGCACAAAAAAGCCCCGATCACGAAAATGGCGATCGGGGCTTTCTTGCACAAAACTGCGTCTAGATTGGCACAGACGCTTTTCCGCAAAAAGTGCTTTTGCGGAAAAGTGTCCGTGCCAATCTAGACGCTCTATTCTGCAAATGCTTTGAACGGAAAAACTTTTCCGTTCAAAGCATTTGTGGAAAATCATGCCAGTCTAGACGTAGCCTATGTGTCTACAATGCTTAGCACTAAGGGCCCTCTTAATGCTACAGCAATGAGAAATAACTACAAAGGCATAGCTACACTAGGAAATTATTTCAAAATAACTAAATTAGAAATAATAACTCTTGAAATAATTATTTCAAAATAAGTGTATTCCCTAAGGAAAGCAGGTATACAGATTTTAAAATAACCAGCCCATTATTTTAAAATAACAGGTTTGGTAGTGTGGACACTTCACTTACTATTTCAAAATAAGGGTGGTTAATTTGCAATAACTCCCTAGTGTAGTCCAGGACCAAGAGACCACATTCATGCAAATCCTTGTGATTCATCTTACCTAGAAATGGAACAACAACAAAAAACCTTTTTATATTCAGTAATAATATGATACTACTTGTTTTACCAAATAATATTCTTGCAACACTTATTCTAATATCAAATGAGCTATATAAAGTGCAATTTGAAAACTTAGACTTTACTTTTATCTTTGTTCATTTTTTTTAAACTTTGACGTTTCCTATTTGTCTGCTCCACACTGACCCTTGGGGGAAAAACCCAGCCCTGGGTGAGGGCTAGAGACATGATGTAAACAGCTGCAGCAGATAGTTGCCAATAAATAAGAGTTCTTGGAGGGGAGGACTCAGAGACACTGTGCTCTGGATGGGGAGCAGGAGCGACCTAGCTGCTAGGGAAGCTAGAAGCTTCCTGATTTAGAGCAGGGCTGAGAAAAGTCAGACAGAGCTGCGGATGCTCTGGCCAGGCAAGCTCCCAGACTGCAGGTCCTGAAGAAAGGCCTCAGGATACTAGGAATGGCTGGGAGGCATTCAGGATAAGCAAAAGCAGCAAATCCACAACCCTTTGCCAATAATAAGTGGCCATCTCAGACTGCAGTTTGCCCCTCTGGCAGGGACTAGATAAAGACTGGCAGTAGGTCACTGAGGCAAGATGGAAATAGGGGGATTGAGGGTCACCAGAGGGGGAGGACTTCAGAGTGTGGGGGCACTGAAGTAGAGCAGTACCTGGGTAGGAGGGCGCCATGGTTTGGGAGAAACATGGGCCCTGACAAAGTGGTGGAGAATAACAGTAACAGCAAGTGAGACACCAGACAGAAGGGGGCATTCCAGCACCAAAAATGTTAATTCCCTGAGGGACCAGCAGGAGGCAGTCTTGGTGGTGAGGCCTGCAGTGTTACAGTTGCCAATGAGTAAATCTACTATTAAATGTTCTCTCACAATGTCTAATATGTGATTCTTGAAAATTCAGGATTTTCTCAATCTAAAAAAGACTTTTTTTAAACTTGAACAGCTGTATGCTGCCAGATAAACTGGAAACATAAGCAGTAAATGTTGTCATAATTAAACAAATGATTATAATGCAATTTCTTTACTGAAACAAGAAACAAGTTTCAGACCTAACTCTTGCTACGTCTACACTGGCAAGGTTTTGCACAAATACTTTTAACGCAAGAGTTTTTGCATTAAAGTATTTGTGCAAGAGAGCGTCTACACTGGCATGTGCTTTTGTGCAAGAGATGTGCTTTTGCGCAAAAGCATCAATGCCAGTGTAGACGCTCTCTTGCGCAAGAAAGCGCCGATGGCTATTTTAGCCATTGGGCTTTCTTGCACAAGAAATTCATGTTACCTGTCTACACTGGCCTCTTGTGCAAGAACAGTTGTGCAAGAGGGCTTTTTCCTGAGCGGGAGCATCATAGTTGTTGTGCAAGAAGCACTTATTTCACACATTAGAACATCAGTGTTCTTGCGCAAGAACTCCCCACCAGTGTAGACAGGCAGCATGTTTTCGTGGAATGAGGAGTAACGGTAGTTCGGACTAGGAAGCCTAGTCCGAACTACCTAATCCGTGCCACGTGTAGCCGCGCGGCACGGGGTTCAAACGAGCCGGGATTTAAAAATGGCGGCGCCCGGCTTATGCAAATGAAGCCCAGGAAATTCAAATCCCGGGCTTCATTTGCAAGTGCGGTATGCCTACGTTACCCTCCTAGTTCGAACTAGGAGGGTAGTGTAGACATACCCTCTGTTATTTGGATCAACTTCTGTTGGTGAAAGAGAAGTTTTCAAGTTTACACAGTATCCTTCTTTGGGTCTAGGAAATTTACCCAGGCTTACCCAGACTTCTCTGTGCAGCTTCCTTAGGGCTCTATTAACCTCTTATACATCAGTGTGGAAGCAGATGCCCCAATTATCAAATTTAAAAAAAGAAAGAGAGTGATTCAAAGTCTGATTGATATGGAAATTAGTTAACATCTTGAAAAGAAATTTTGGATGATGATGGACCATTTTATTTTTATGGAATAACAAAGCAGGGGTGGGCAAATGCCAGCCTGCAGGCCAGATCCAGACCACCAGAGTTAGCCCCTGGCAGGCCCCCACTTATATATTTACCTACACAGCAGCAGGCACCAAATACTGCAACTCCCATTGGCAACACATCACTGTTCCAGGCCAATGGAAGCTGCAGAAAGTGGTATCCCACTGTGTGCTGCTTCCTGCCACTCCCATTGGGCAGGAATGGCAATCCGTGGACAACAAGAGTGTGATCACTGGTACCGGCAGCTATGCAGGTAAATATAGTGGCAGTGGTCTGCCAGGAGCTAATCCTGGTGGCCCACTGCCATGTTATTTCCCATCCCTGCAATAAAGGAAGGGGTAGCTATAAGCATCTGCAGCGCTCTAAACTCTCCTAGCTGATGTTCTGGTTATCACAAAAGCACTTTCATGGAGAGATGAACAGTGAATATTCCTCCCATTGTCTCCATAAGTAGTTTCATTTGCCTTGTGAGCATTAAACTAGCATTAAACTAGCCTTGTGAGCATTAAACTAGCCTTGCTGAATCCTGGGTAAACTTTCATACATACATGCATGTGGGTAACAGGCCTCGGCCCCTGTGTGGCAACCAGCTGGGGCCATGTGCCTAGGGGTGTCACGGCACATGCACAGGTTGTTGCGTGAGCCATGACCAGCAAGGTCCATGTGTGCGGTTCCTGTCTCCCTCTCCCCCCACCCTCACCCGCTGCATAAGGGGACAGTGATGGCACTCACATGTCATAGCCTCTCCAGCCTCAGACGACACCAGCAACAGGCCTGCTGGGACAGCTCGGGGATCCTGGGTGCGCAGCACATTTCCTCCAGGTTCCTGCAGCTCCTGGCCCTCCTCCTCCTCTGTTTCCTGATCAGGGCCCTCTGCCTCAGGGTCAATGACCATCTGGGGGGCATGGACCATTCCGCCCCTCAGGATGCAGTCCCGGACATCAAAATAGGGGCAGGGGTCTGGGTCTGCCCCTGGTTGGGAGCTTCTCCCTGTGGCCCTGGCATACACCTGCCACAGCTCCTTTATTTTCATGCGAACCTGCTCCTGGGTTCGCATGTGGCCTTTGGTGGCCAGGCTGGCAGCCATCCGCTTGTAGACGGTTGCATTCCTCCATTTAGTGCGGAAATCATGGACATTGGAGGCATCCCCTCAAACCTGAATTAGGTCCCTGATCTCAGCACTGGACCAGGCAGGCGCCTGCCTTTTCCGGCCCCTGGCAGGTTCCTGGGAGCTGGCAGACTGGTCCTGGGGAACGGTGGAGGGCTGGCTGGCACTGACTGCCTGGCTCATGTTGGGGCCACTAGGTCAGGTGCAGCACTGCTGGCTTTGGGCTGGCAGGCTTGGATTTGGCACAGGCAGTGTGGCCAGAGTCTACCCTTTAAAGGCTCTGGGGAGGGCAGGGAGGAGAGGAGTTTTCCTGGTTGGGGCCAGAGTGGCCAGCAGGGCACCCTGGGCAGGGCTGGAGGCCCCCTATTTTGAAATAAGCATCTACACAGCGCTTATTTTGAAATAGCAATTTTGAAATTGGTGTTATTGCTTGTGGAATGAGGTTTACCAATTTCAAAATAAGCCCTCCGCTATTTCGATTTAATTTCGAAATAGCAGTTTGGCTGTGTAGATGCTGGTAAAGTTATTTCGAAATAATGGCTGTTATTTAGAAATAACTTTGCTGTGTAGACATACCCTTTCATACAATGCAACTCCTCCTCCTTTTCTCCCCCGTCTGTTCTTCCTGAACAGTTTATACCCTTCCATGACAGTGCTCCAGTCATGCGAGTCACCCCAGCAAGTCTCCGTTATTCCAATCAAATCATAGTTCTTTGACTGGGCCAGGGCTTCTAATAAAAGAGAGGAATAGACTACTGAGTGCCCATGTTTGCCTTGAAGCAGAGCATCTAATATTTGAATTTATGCCCTAGCAACAAATCTATTTCTGAAAACTGCCCCCTCCCCCACCCGCCACCTCTGCACACACATACACACTGATTTTATTTTTTCATAGATTCTTTTGGGAATTACTTGTACTAAATGTGATGGTTTCTGCCGAGTTATCTTCAAGGACATTATCCTTTCTTGGAGTCACAGACATTGCTGAGGCCCATTACCCTGGAGAAGAATTTCATTGGCAGGCAAGAGTTCACTTTCAGGCTCTCAATAACCTTGCAAACTTCTGATCTGTATTTGAAAGACCTTTGTATGCACCAAAATCCAGCACTGGCAAAATGAAGGAAATTTGTTGGGTAGTATGAAGTAGTATGAGACTTCTTCTAATTTTTCTTCTAATTAAGCCCAGGTCCTGAAATAGATTGTAAATCTTTTCTATAGCCACTCCTACAGCTTTCCTGGGATGGCTACCTGAGCAATGCAGTTGATGAAAAGGGTAGATCTGAAAACACTATTCCAACAGATGGACTGCAAGGCATCTAGTCAAGATTTGAGGCTCTGTGGAGAGGTTCAAATGGATGAACTTGTATTGTTACTGTAATTTCCCACAGTAAAAGACAAGTGCATTCAGGGAGAAAATAGGCATTCTCTAAATCAGGGATTCTCAAAATTCATTGCACCATGAACCCCTTCTGACAACAAAAATTACCACATGACACAAAGCCTGAGCCCTACCACCTTGGACTTGGAGCCCAAAGTCGAAGTCCATTGGATTCAGAACCAGGCAGGGTGACTGTAACCTGAGCCCTGCTGCCCTCAAGCTTCTGGTTCTGGGTGGTGATGCTTGGACTTTGGCTTCAGCTTTGGACCCCAACAAAATCTAAGCCAGCCTTGGCAATTCCATTGAAAAGGGGTGCAACCTATTTTGGGATGGTGGAGTCCAGGGTAACCACACAGAATTTGAATTTTCATATGCATGAGTTTAATTTCCTGAGAGAAAGACTGAAAACTTCTTTCTTTCTTTCTTTCTTTCTTTCTTTCTTTCTTTCTTTCTTTCTTTCTTTCTTTCTTTCTTTCTTTCTTTCTTTCTTTCTTTCTTTCTTTCTTATATTAAAGCCCTTTCCTTGAAACTCTGTAGGAAGATATTCTATCCCTCCCAATTCCAGGAGGAATCGGATAGCCACACTCAAAAGGATTTATTCATAGATTTTCAGACAAGAAGGATCCATTAGCTCATCTAGTCTTAACTCCTATATATCACAGACTATCAATTTCCCCCAATATTGAGTCTAGTAACTAATATCACTAAAGTATATCTTCCAAAAAGATTATTGTTTTGAAGAATTCAAGACATAGAAAATCCACTACTTCTATTTAATTAGAAGAATCCCTGAAAAGGACTGGAAGAGGGAGATTGTAAAGAGTTGAAAGGTGAAGTGGAGTGAATCTGGACTGCATAACTCAAGTTGTACAATTTTCAAATTCCAATAATATGTGGTAATTTTGGTCTGTGTTGTGTGAAAAAAATGTTAAACAGTGTTCAAACAGAAGAAAACATAAAATGTGGTTAAAACAGGTACCAGGTTTTCAGGTGAAATATGAAATTCGGGACCCTAAGGGAGGTGCACCAGAATGGAAGTTAGTAGAAGACCTTTGCTTTCTCTTCTCCACCTCTCCTATTGTCTCATTTGGGGAGACTAAGCAGAGAAGAGTAGATAATTTGACAGCACACTTTATCTTCTCTCTGTAGTGGAGAGAGAGCCCCAAACACCTGGCACTAAAATTAATTAGTACTATTTGTTTGTTAAATAATTTGCATAAAACATTACTCCTAGAGTTACACAAAACTGGAAAGATATGAGTAAGAAGTGAATGAGAAAAGAGGAATTTGAAAGGCTTATGGATTCGCATTAATGGCTCTTCATTGCTTAATTACTATAGGGTATGTCTACACTACAGCGCTAATTCGAACTAACTTAGTTCGAATTAGTTAATTCGAACTAAGCTAATTTGAATTAGCACATCTAGACTTAAAAACTAGTTCGAATTAGCATTTTGCTAATTCAAACTAGCATGTCCACACTGAGTGGACCCTGAACCAAGGTTAAGGATGGCCGGAAGCAGTGCCGGCAGGGCATCAGATTAGGACTTAGAGTGTGGAGCTGCTGTCTCAGGCTAGCTGAGGGCTGTGCTTAAAGGGACCCCAGACAGACAGTTATCAGGGGTTCCTGCTTGCAAAGCAGTCCTGGCTTGGAGTGCCATGAGTGCCCACACTCGGCATATCACAGCACTCAGCCATCAGCCCGGCTGCACTTGCCGCAGGCTACCATCCGGGGGGGGTCAATCGGGGGACTGCAGTAGAGCTTCCACCCCGAAGAGCCCAGAGAGCCACCGCAGTCCTCCCCATCGGGGGATCGTACCCCATTCCTCCATCACCCTCTTCCACTTACCCCTCCCTAGCCCCCCTTCCTGATGTACAAAATAAAGGACACGTGTGTTCAAAAATAGAAACTCTCTTTATTTAACAAAACTCGGGGAGACTGGGAAAAGGAGGTGGGAGAAGGGAAGAGAGAGGGTGGGAGAGGGGAGGGCAACTAAAATGATCAGGGGGTTGGAACAGGTCCCATATGAAGAGAGGCTAAAGAGACTGGGACTTTTCAGCTTTGAAAAGAGGAGACAGAGGGGGGATATGATAGAGGTCTATAAAAGCATGAGTGGTGTGAAGAGGGTCCATAAAGAAAAGTTTTTCATTAGTTCCCATAATAGAAGGACTAAAGGACACCAAATGAAATGAATGGGTAGCAGGCTTCAAACTAATAACAGAAAGTTCTTCTTCACAAAGCACATAGTCAACCTGTGGAACTCCTTGCTGCAGGAGGCTGTGAATGCTAGAACTAGAACAGAGTTTAAAGAGACGTGAGATAAAGTCATAGAGGCAGGGTCCATGGAGTGCTATTAACCAGAGGGTAGAAATGGTGTCTCTGGCCTCTGTTTCTGGAAGGCTGGAGATGGATGGCACGAGACAAATGGCTTGGTCATTGTTTCGGTCCATCCCCTCCAGGGTCCCTAGTGTTGGCCACTGTCGGCAGACAGGCTATTGGGCTAGATGGACCTTTGGTCTGACCCAGTACAGCCATTCTAAGCTCAGGGCTCAGGGTCGGGGGTCTCACTGGACCACCCTGATTTTCATGCACACCTGCTCCTGGGTGGCCAGACTGGCAGCTATCCTGCCCTAGACGGCCACTTTCCTGTGCCTAGTGCGGAGGTCATGGATGAGATCCACAATGTCCGCACTAGACCAGGCGGGTGCCCGCCTCTTGCAGACCCGGGCAGGCTCCCGGGAGCCACCAGCCTGGTCCCGGAAAGAGGCGGAGGGCTGGGTGGCAGCGGGTGGCTGGCTCGAGCCATGCCAGGTGCAGGGTCTGCTGGCTGGGTGCTGGCAGGCTTGCACCTGGCCCGGGCACCGTAGCCAGCCCGTGCCCCTTTAAGGGCTCCGGGGCCATGAGGGGGGCAAACAAGTTTCCCTGGTGGTGCCCAGAGTGGCCACCAGGGAAAGCTGGGGAGGGCTAGCCTCCCACTAGTTCAAATTAAGTGGCTACACAGCCCTTAATTCGAACTACTTAATTCGAACTAGGCGTTAGTCCTCGTGGAATGAGGTTTACCTAGTTCGAATTAAGATCTCCGCTAGTTCGAATTAAGTTCGAACTAGCGGTTTGCATGTGTAGCGCCTAGCAAAGTTAATTCGAACTAACGGCTGTTAGTTCGAATTAACTTTGTAGTGTAGACATACCCATACGTATCTCATATCTACACTTCAGGAGCATACTGGCAATCAAAATAGGCCCAGGAAATGGGTTGAGAATGGCCCGCCCCATGACGTCACCCCTGCGTGCCTCTCAACCCCCGCCCCCTGCGTCATTTCCAGCACACGGCGCAGGCAGCGGGTCGGGCTCAGTGTGCCACATGCAGCGCGGACACGGAGCCGCTCGCAGTGATGGGCAACAGCGCATGGACATGAGGGCCCACCAGACGACGGCCCACCGGGAAATTCCCGGTATCCCGCCGGGCCAGTCCGCTCCTGCTACACTTACATCTGCTCTGGCAGCCTTCCTCACCCACTTGTTCACTTTTCAAACAATCATCTTCTGACTTTCTCCCGTACTTCCTTACTCACGTGGGAAGACCTCTCCATAAATGTCCACACAGGTACCTGATTATCCTCCTTCAACTCCCTTCTTGAAATTGTTTGCTGAGACCACTACCTGTCATCCTGACCACTACCGTCTCAATGTACTTTTCACAGATCAAATATAGAAATGAGATTTTTCAGAATTCACTATGACTAAGACTGCAAATTATTTGCATATTGTTCTGCTAATTGTATATCTGCATGAAGTTTCCCTATAAGGATGTTTTCTTGAATTCTGATTTCTGACTAACATGGTTTTTTTTGTTTAAAGCAGAGGTAAAGAAAATCTTCTACACATTATTTAACAGATTGGTAATAAAATAAAAAAATATTGAGAGTTAGCAATCATATTTAAATTCACAACTTAGTATCATCTGGGTCAGAGTATGTTAATACTGAACTTACTAAGCATGAATATGAACAAAATTACATGTTGGTATTATTTCAGTTTGTTCTAAAATCCACAGATCTACTGGGATAAAGAAATGTTAATTTTAAAGATTTTATCCAACTATAATAAAGTACAATTATTGATATTAAATAACAAAGATTATGTTCGAAGGATCAAACATATGGAACAGAAACAGCCAAAATCAACTTAATTTTCTTTTGTAGTAAACTCCATCCAAACCCAATTTTTACTGGCTTGTTTTTAATGTTTCTTCATTTAAAAAAAGTTTGAAAGAATTCTAAATAGTAATTAAAGATGAGTATGTGAAGCATTCACATCTGTCAAAACTGTATCAGCCTCACCCACAAAGTAGTGGGTTTGAGAGGGTTTTTTTCTCCCTTTTACTTAAACATTGTTGACGTGGCAGTGTGAAGATTTATCTGCCTCTTTGCATGAAGAAAATTTTCAGATAGGAAAATTACCAGTGATTGTATTTGTTGTATTCCTCCTCCTCCACCAACCTTCAACAGAATTTCTTAACAGTTGATTGCTACTACCAGAAAGCAAAAAGGGAGAAAAAAATAAAACTTGCAATCATGGCAAGTATGAATACAGCAGGCCACTACACTCAAAGTTCAGAAATGTTCCAAATAAAATAAAACGCAGAAATAGGAATTTGCCTTACACTCTACAAGTTGAACCTCCCAAACCTGGGACACACTGGCCCAGCAACATCTGTGGTCCTTCAAGTCCATGGATGTTGCTGTAAAAAAGAGCCCCAGAAGTGGGAGCAACGCAGGGGCTCAGGAGCCCCATCTGAGCCAGGCAGCATCTGGGGAGCCCCCATCCTGGCTAGGGAACCCCTGCTGTCAGCAAAGACAGGAGCTATATGGGGAGCCCCTGCCCTGGCTGGGGAACCTTCACCATCAACAGGGCTAAACATCAGCTGGAAAGCTCCTGCCCCAGCCAGGGAATCCCCAGTGTTAGCTGGATCAGGTGACCAGGCCCCATTCCTGGCCCCAGACAGGGAACCTCCAGTTGCAGTGGGGCTGTCAGCAGCCCCAGACAGGAACCCCAGCAAACCCCCAGTGGCAGCAAAGCCTGGGTGACTAGGTAGCCTCTGCCTGGGGACCCCCAGACTGAAGTGGGGCTGGTGGAGGTGGGCAGCCAGAATCCCCAGCAGCAGAGGGGTGGGCCCTAGCAATGGGCAGGGTTACTGGGTGGCCCCAGTCAGGAACCCCAGGGAACACCCTGTGACAGTGGGACTGGCAGCGGCCAAGCAGTCCCCACCAGGAACCCCAAGAGACCCTGGCTCAGTGGACGGGCATCAGGGTGGGGAGCTGTGCCAGGCAAGTGCTGGGGAGAAGCAGCAGCAGCCGGGCAGGGAGCCCCAAGGAAATGAGCCTGGGAATGGGGCAGCCAGCAGGAGAGCACTGACCTCCCCTGGTCCTGCAAACTCCCTGGTCCAGAACAGTTCATGTCCCAAGGGTGCTGGACCATGGAGGTCCATCCTGTATTTACTTTAATCTACATCCTGTGTGAAAAGAAAATAAGAAAAATGAGGAAAGAACGGAACTATAAGGAATAAATATTATTTGTATACAATGTTTCGTCAATCTACATTTACCCTTCCCTGCTTCCTCATCATACAAAAGACTTCTTTACATATGTAGATGTGGCAGATATAGCATGGAGAAACATACAAAACAGGGGATATACTTTACAAAGTAAGTTGGAGCAATTTCTTTCCAAAAGGTGGTTTCCAAGGAGATCTCAAGATTCAATCATTAGCTGACGATGTGAGTAGATGTAGTAGTAATACCAACTGTTCAGACAGCATGATATAAGGTACCAACTGTATTTCTCTCTACCATTCACTTTGACTAATCACCTATATAAATCCAGCAAGAAACTATGCTTTGAGGCCTGAAACTTTTTTCTGTGCCATGGAAAGAAACAAACAAGGATTTGGTCTTTCTGAACAGGTTTATGTGGTTCATCTCTGAACTGAGGCCCTACTTTACATCCGGTGGGTGAAATTGCTTTTTGAACAGGAATAGAATGGTAAGAATAGAAAATTGATAATATGATGGCTTGGATGCTATGAAAAGAAATCTCTCTAAAATAACTGGGTTGCTCAGTCATAAGAGAAGCCCCCAGAAGGAAATATACTTAGGCAACCATCTGTTTGGAGATGGAGAAAACAAGATTACTACTCCTTACGTGAATTTTTTTCACAAATGAAAGAAGATGTTGAGAGAAAAGCTGAAATTGTTCTTGTTGGTGGGAAATACATTTCCTTGGGAGGAAACATGCAGACAAAAGATACCTTGGTTTATAAAGAAACATGAACTTTGGTTTTGCTTTAGGAGAAGAAGGCCTATTGAGAAGGGAACTCACTAACTCTGGAAGGGTATGTCTACACTACCACCCTAGTTCGAACTAGGGTGGTTAATGTAATCAATCGAAGTTGCAAATGAAACCCGGGATTTAAATATCCCAGGCTTCATTTGCATCTTGCCAGGCGCCGCCATTTTTAAATCCCCGGTAGTTCGGACTCCGTGCCCGTGGCTACATGCAGCACGGAGTAGGTAGTTCGAATTAGGCTTTCTAATTCGAACTACTGTTACTCCTCGTGGAACTGAGACAGCCAAAATAATCGAATAGAAGAAAAAAGAGAGAGAAGGGCAGTTTAAGCATCAAGGTAACAAATCCAATGATTTATTGGGGGCGAGGGATGAGACTGAATCTGACATATACTTAGACCCTGAAATTGGAGAGACCACACTAGAAAATGTTCTCTGGTAAATAATCTCTTTTACAGGGAAAACCATAAAACTCCAGGATTCTTTAATCATCTCTCCAAATTTTGTTTTTTAATCTTTCTAGTTCCCACTTCTTGCTCTTCGTCCCCCTCCAGAGTATCTGGAGGGGACAGAGAACAAAGGGACAAGTTTAGGTAAAGAGTAGGTGCGTCAGATAGAGAATTACAGCATGGAATCTATGCTTCCATTTCAAAAGAACAAAAAAGACAGAAGGAAGTGAATGGACAAGAGTTTATATTAGTTTTAACTGACATATCACTTTACAGCCTGGAAACTGAGCCTCGTCTGCCTTCTGTAAGACATTCTATTGAAGGACTAGAGATAGAAAAGAGGGAAATGCACTTACAACAATAATTAAATTAAACCTAATCAAACCATTTTATTATTTTCTGCTGAAGGCCAATATACTTAGCATCTTCTTCCATGCATAATAAATTACATTAGCTCTAGGCATTTTTATAATGTTGATTTATTAAAGATGTTCATATGTTCAGTGACATTGCTTGTAGTATTCAGGTAAATGGCACAGGTTAAGTTTTGTTTATTTATGTACTTTTGAAAGAAAAGAGTACAGCTATTTCATCAGGTTCATTATTAAAAAGAAAAAATCATGTTTGTGATCTATTAAAATGTCTCTCTCAAGTAAGACTTTTTAAAGATCATCCTGAATGCAAAGAATATTATCCTTGGCTGAAAGTTGTGACTTCAAATGCTCAACAAAAGTCTTTCTCATTTCATCTCATTTCTGACTACCCACAAAAGAATGAAATTTATGTCTGGCACTGAAATCCATGTCTGAAGTCATAAAATTACCAACAAATAACCACAATTTTGGAAGAGTCATAAATTAACTGAGCAGGGTAGCCATATCAGATTCACTTTGAATATAATCTTCCAGTACTTTACTACATAATTAAGTTGCACAAATTGTAGCATTTAAATAATATCATGGATATAGCATCTAAGTACTAGTTAGAAAAAGCTATTTAAAACATATTATTTAACTAGCCATATTTTTACTTTGAAAATAATTTACATATAAACAAAGCATATGAAGGGAAAAAACTTTTTCCATTGACTCGACATAGAAATAATTAAAACTTTCTATGCTGCAGCATAGCCCCATAAATGAAACACACTGGATAAGCTGATCTATATATCAATCAAGGACCATACAAGTACTATAAAGGGGCACCAAAGTTCTATCTCAGTTATTATACCTAATATTTATTCTTTTTTACCAAAAACTAGGAGGCTACACCCCCTGCTCGCTACACTCATCAACGCTCCTCTCGCTGGATGCTTTCATGGCCAGAGAGCCTGTTAATCTTGCACTGAGCTCGGCTACACTCTCCATGGCCCCAGTCACTCACACCCTTCTCTTCTCCCCTCCCACCCCACTTCACCCCTCTCTCCGAACCCTCTTGACCCATCCCGCCAGCTCCTGCCTTTCCATGGCCAGCCAGCCCCTCCCCCGACACTCTTCCCACTCCTGCCCCACCTGCCAATAAAATAGTTCATTCGCATGAAGAGTTTGGAACCTCTCCTGACAGCTAGCACGGGGAAGGGCTATGCTCTGTGAGCTTGTGGGCCTCATGTGTAACCAAAACCCAAACACAATCAATAAAATGAGGCCCAACTGCAAACAAATCCCCTTCATTCCAGGTGCTCCTAGGCACCTGTCTCACTAGCGAGAGGCAGGGGCCGGGTTATGTGCGAGTGGCCAGGTAGGGAGAGAATTCCCCACTCGGTTAATGCCTGGCTTTGCATGATGACAATGCTCCAGATGTGCCCTTCCAGCTGGAAAGCAAGCTCCCTACGTGGGATTGGGACATGCTCCATCCAGAAAGGACACAATAGAGAGACATGGAAGCATAGGGGAGCCCCCAGATTTATACACCTGTGCCCTACTGAGAACCACCATCCTCCCTAACCCATCCCCATCCCACATTGCCCATTCTCCTCCTTCCATTCCTACCCTCACCTCCAACCTCCATTCCTACACCCACTCCTCCTTCCCTAGCAACTCTCCCTCCACACCCCACACTGCCTATCCCTACCCCCACCTCCTTCCTCCATTCCTACACTCCCATCCTTCTCTAACCCCTCCCCCTCTGCATCCCAAACTGCCCACCCCCTACCTCCATCCTATTTCTTCTCACCCCCATCATCCCCCTTACTGCACTGCCCATCTCCACATACACCCTATCCCCTTTCCTCCTTCCATACACACACTCTTCCCTCTACCACGAAATTCATTGAGCTGCATGCTTGGGCTCATCCCAGCCATTCCAAACAGACCTTTTCGGGTTTGTGTAATGCCATGTGAATGGCCTTTGGGGCAGCTTTGCTCTGTGGTGGGCCCAGAGAGCCCAGAGCACTGAGTGGCTGCTCCAGAGAGCCAGGGAAGCAGCCAGGGTGGAACATAACAGCACCATCAGCAAAGGTCCAGGTGTGTGGTGTGGCCAAGACCAATCTAGCTCATGGCAGGCCCACGAGAGCGTACCTGAGCCTGTGGCCTGGCCCCGATGCTCCAGTGGGTACACTCCTTTCCCAGGAAGGCCAGGGTGCAGATCTGCAAGCAGGGCCCTGCAGGGCTTCAGCAGGAAGGGGCAGTGCTTTGTGGACAGAGGGGCAGACAAGGTGCCCCTGTAGAGTGAGGCCTTCTTGAGGGGGCCTAAGCGGCCCTGAGGCTCAGCAGGAGTGAACCGCCAAAGGGGTGTGCCTACCGAGCATTCTCCAGAGCCTGGGTGTCTTGGGGGAGAGGGAGCTGTCAGTGCAGGTGCCCTACCCAGCCTCTGAATGTGACTGCCCCTCGCTGTCTGCAGACCCCTAGCCCCAGCCCCTCACCACAGGTTGGGCCCCACACAAGCTGTGTCCATGCTCTAGATCTCCTGCAGGATCCACTCATGCTTAGGGAGGCCCTCTGCCATCTTGGATGGGAGGGAACCAGACTGCAGCGCTGCTGTGGGACACGCTGGAGAGGCAGTGTTGCAGCCACTGATGGGGACTGGGCCCAAATGCTCCTCACTCCCATCTCAAAAGCTTCAACTTGGGGTCCCACCAGTACATCCAGGAGGTGCTGCTAGCTCCAAGCCCACTTGCTCCACTGTGAACTGCCAGGAGAGGTGCGTGCCCTGAACTGAAAGGGCGCAACGTTGTTGAAAAGGCAGGATCTGGAAGGGAGAACAGGGAATCAGGGGGAATGAACTGGGGCTGCAGGAGAACTGGAAAAGGGAAGAGGGGGCAGAAAGAGGAGCATCAAGGAGGGAGAAGTAGGGAGACCATGTGGCTCCCGTTGCCCTGGAGCACTGGGGAGGCAGAAGGCCACACAGCTGAGGGCAGAGGGAGTGGCAGGATGCAGAGTGATATGATGACATCACTCTGTTGACCCACAGGAAAAATTATATATATATATATATATATATACAGAGAGAGAGAGAGAGAGAGAGAGAGAGAGAGAGAGAGAGAGAGAGAGAGAGAAAGAACTACTGAAACTCTGCCTGTACCATAAGTCCCAATGTTGTGCTCAACTATTCACTGTTTGGCAGATTCACCTATGGCAAACACAGCAAAATGCATCCAGAAAAGATCCTTGGGGTAAAATTTTCCAAAATATCTAAGTAACTGGGGGTATGTCTACACTACCCCGCTAGTTCGAACTAGCGGGGTAATGTATGCATACCGCACTTGCTAATGAAGCCCGGGATTTGAATTTCCCGGGCTTCATTAGCATAAGCGGGGAGCCGCCATTTTTAAATCCCCGCTGCTTCGAACCCCGTGTAGCGCGGCTACACGGGGCTCGAACTAGGTAGTTCGGACTAGGGTGCCTATTCCGAACTACCGGTACACCTCGTTTCACGAGGAGTAACGGTAGTTCGGAATAGGACCCTAGTCCGAACTACCTAGTTCGAGCCCCGTGTAGCCGCGCTACACGGGGTTCGAAGCAGCGGGGATTTAAAAATGGCGGCTCCCCGCTTATGCTAATGAAGCCCGGGAAATTCAAATCCCGGGCTTCATTAGCAAGTGCGGTATGCATACATTACCCCGCTAGTTCGAACTAGCGGGGTAGTGTAGACATACCCTGAGACTTCTAACTTCTGTTTTCAGAAGTGACTCAAACACTAAAATGTCTAAACCTGATTGACTTTTAGTGGGAGATATTTTGTGTATAATTGGATAGGCACATTACTTCTTCTCTCAAGACAACGCGTAAGCCACCTGACCCAAAGGAAGGTACCCAGACATGGATCATAGCAGAATGGACTTAGGTGTCATACTCTGTGAGGGTACATCTACACAGCAGGGCAAAAGTCAAATTAGGCAACACAACTTGAGCTATGTCAATTGCGTAGCTAAAGTTGAAATAGCTAAATCCACTTTGTGGATCCATCTCTTAGGTGCTTTTGAAAATTTTACACTTGGGCTTTATAGAGGATTACCTTTCTTTTGTGAAATGTAAGTTTCATATCATATTAGCTTTTTCAGTACTTTTCAAAATTAAGTTACTTTTTTTATTTCTGCCTATGCCATACAGATTTTGAAAAATGTACATGACTTACTGCAATTTTTTCAGAAAGGAAGATTAGCAAGGGCAGGAGGGGAGGATGCACTCAAGAGGACATTTGCAAGGGATTTATGTTTAGGAAGGTAAACCTTTAATAATATATGGTGGAGTTGCAGCCAGGGTAGAAATAATGTCATTTTCCTGAAGATGGGACTCAGTTTCCACAGATTGGGATACACTGATGTATTGTGAACTATACTTAGAATTTAAATTTACAGAATTTACCACTAGACAGTAACAGGTCTTTAATTGGCTATCAGAGTTTAAGCACATAAATCACATAGATTTAGCTTAACAAACTTCTGCCAACTGCCTGACAACTTCTTTGTCCATCCAACAATTCCCACATTTTAAAAATAGGGAGTTCATAATGGAAACGTGATGCCATTAACTAAAGCTGTGTGTACCAGCTTCACTGTAATAAGGGTTTCTCATCTGCTCTTGGTTTATGCTATATTAACATTTGAAAAAGCTATTTAAGCATTAAAATTAATATATCATAAAACAATAGTAATGTTTCACACAAAATAGTTTTATTTGAATCACAACTACTCACAATAGCTATAAATATCCCCATTCAAATTGCTATCATGAATATTGTATAAAATGAGAATAAACTAAAAGTAAAATTAGAATACTTCTTTATAAATTACTATATGTCAAGCTAACAAATGGTAGACTTGTCATATTGAGCAACTAAATGTCTAAATGATCATTCAGCACTCATGGTGTTGGGAAAAAACACTAGCTTTGTTGGCTATAAAGCAGTTGCTCGATTTTTCATACTGTCATTCTGCTCTATTAGTAAAGCCTAACACAATTAGGTATGAATATGCAGTAATAACATGCAAATTGTTCGCTCACAATTGCCCCAAGGCAGCAGTCTCAGCCTTTCGAAGCTTGATTTCTTCTACATCATTACAGGCTTGGCATAATTCATCAGAATAAAAAAAATTCCTCAGCCTTATTGCATGTGGCCAGCTAGTAAAATCATCAGTAGTTGTTAACCATTCTCCCTCGATAGGTTTGTTAGCAATGCTGTTCCCAGCTCCCTGCCACTCTTGCACTTGTACATGTTTCCCTTGGGTAATGTTAGACACTACATTTGAGCCTGCCAGAACAATTAACCCTACTGTTAATTAGAATGAAATGTCAGGAGCACAGATGGTACAAGCTGGCACCCTGCCATCCCGCCAACTGCTGCTGAAAGCAGCTACCCCACTGCTGACAGCTGTTCAGCCATGTCCCAAACCAGCAGATGTCAAAACTTTCCAGCTGAGGAAAGCTAAAAAAAGCAAAGAGGGGGGGTTTCTAATCCCAGCAGTAATGATGATTGTTTTATTACTATTTTATCCATTACCTGTTGTCATACTGTACCAATCAAGTAGCGTCGTGGAGCAGCAAGTTGCAAATTAAAAATAATGATGCTAATAGTCACAATAAATATAAACATATCATAGCTAAACAAGTCTGTACAATTCTGAATAATGCACCTAATAAGAGTTGCACCCAATACAAAAATTACTTAAATATTCCTTTAAATAATTTCTAAATTTAGTTCTTGCACACTATATTTTAAATACTATAAGATAAATGAGTTCATCATAAAGTGTTACCTTTAATATCTTTCCATATAGCATATGAAGAACTGTGTGAAAGGAAGCTATTGGGAACTTTGAACCCAATTTTATACATCTTTGGCTATCCCTAAGCTCTCCCGCCTTCATTGAACTATGTACACTACCACGCATGCCAGTGAAATTTATGTCACTCAGGAGGGTGTTATTCAGGGTATTATACATCACTTCTGAATGACATACATTTTTCTGACACAAGTGGTAGTGTAGACATGGCCTTAGTTATGTAATTAATCCTTATTCGCACAATTAGTCCCACTAAAGTCAATGTGACTGAACCTTTTTCCTTAATAGGACACATAATAACCAATTTATATTTCAAATTAGGACATATCTAACACCCTTCTCTGTATTTGGACTCCTGCTAATTATGGTATCCAATTCCTTGCCAGAGAATGTTGTAAAGACCAGGACTTTAACAGGGTTCAAAAAAGAATTGAATAAAATTCATGGAGGTTAGGTCCATCAATACATATTAGCCAGAATAGGTAGCAATGGTATCTCTAGCCTCTGTCATGGGCTGGAAATGGATGACAGGAGAGGGATCACTTAGCGTATGTCTGCACTACAGAGAAGATCGAAACTGCCACTATCAATCTTCCAGGGTTAGAATTAGCGGGTCTAGTGAAGACATGCTAATTTGAACTGAGAGGAGCACTCTGGTGGATACCAGTAGTCCTGCTTCTACAAGGAGTAAGAAAAATTGAAGGGAAAGTGTTCTCCCTTCAACTTCCTGCAGTGTGGGCTGCACCAAAACTCAAGTTAAGATACTTCAGCTTCTCAGTTAATGTAGCTGAAGTTGTGTATCTTAATTTGACCTTATCTCGTAGTGTAGACATACCATTGATGATTACCTGTTCTGTTCACTCTCTCTGGTGCATCTGGCATTGGCCACTGTTCAAAGACAGGATACTGGGATAGATGGGCCTTTGGTCTAACCCAGTATGGCTGTTCCTATGTTCTTAAGTTCTTATTCATATTTTTATATAGTGCACCTTTGGATGAGATATAAAAGCAAGGTCCTGATGAAATGTGGCAATTAAATATCCTAAGACACTTTGTGTAGTCATGGGGGTGTTAATCCTAGTTTCTCATCAAAATTATTACAACAATTATTATGTTTTACTTACCTAAATTCCCCTTCAGTTTCAGCAGGTCAAGGTATTCTTCATCCCTTCCTACCCTTGGCTTTTAACTATTGAAGAGCTTCTTTATTCTAGTTCAGGAGGCAGATGCATTTCAGTGTTCAGTGAAATGATCTCTATCCCTTATTTCTATTACTAACCTCAGTACTATAATGATGCAATGAAATGAATACATTCTAAAGAATTACCTCCCTTGTATCTCTAAACAAAAGACTTTATACCATAGATCTTAGCTTTTAAAAGACAAGTGTATTAGAAATCAAGAAATATAACCTGCTCTGACATTCCATCTTTTTATTCTGGGTTTGAAAATCACCTAGCACAATGGGGTCACAAGGGCTCGTAGGGGCTACAGTAATACAAATAATAAATGATAAAATAATTATAATAAATAATCATACTACTTATGTGCTCAAATTGTAACCTACAGATTTGGAATACAAAATTAAATATTACAAGAGATTATAAGTACAATTAACTCCTGTATAAATATACATTTACAAGACAACTCAATTCATATGATTTTACAGTTTTTTAAATTTATATTACAGTGATGTCTAGACTAAAGTCCTCAACAAGAATCATGGTCATAAGTTCTAAATCATATATCATATCATATATCACATCAAATCATATCGTACAACTGGGCCTTTATAGAGTCCCCTGGACAAACAAGAAACATAGATAGATGCAAAATATGTAATTGTTTAAAAAATCTTTTCTTCCAGAAATTTCTCTGAATACTTCTCTTAATAACCACATTTTTTCTATCAGATACACTTATGCCTGTGCATATCAAGCATTGCCTTTACTATGTCACTGAACACTGAACATAAGACCTAGCTAACAAACAAAGCAGTTCAGTATGCACTAAGGCACAGTTGGGCTTTAATAATTTAATCTAGGCTTCTGAACAGTGCCATGAATAACAGTAATATGTTCCAGTTTGAAAACATTTTTGTGAAAAACATTATGTGGTTATCCTTTAACTAAAACCTGGTTGCAATATAAGAAATCTCTGTTCTAAGAGGCGGGGGTTATTTGCAACCCTGTTAACTCACTTTGTGTTAATGGTAAAAGTCTAATTGCTTGCAAATTTTAATTGTAGAGTTAACTTTCCACATGTTTGTACGCTGTAAACATTTGTTTTTATTTCCTATTAAGCAAGAAGTGATCTATGTAACTACTTCCTTAGATTGCTGCTAGTGGTTCATCTTGTGGAATAAGAGTAAAAGATCAGAAAACTTTCACAATACACATTATGTGCAGCTAAGAGATAGTACTTTTAGTAACCAAAATGACACAACTTGTGATTGTATTGTTTTGCTCTCTTACTATGAAAGCAACTATTGTACATGATTTTGTTTATTCTCTGAAAGTACAATGGTTTTTTTTTTAGAGAATATATGTTTCTTCCTTAACAGCTAAATTAATGCACTGCAGCCCTCAGCAAATGTGAACTCAAATTAGAAAAATCTTCTTTGACATGTATACAGAAAAATGAAGACACAAACACTAGAATATGGTTAAAGGTCATCAACTATAGAAATAATACCTGAACCAGGATAAACTACCCCAAATTTCCTGGCAGGATAATTCCATAGCAGAACTTAATTGGCACCAGTGGCCCCAGGGGTACTTTTGACCTGAGACTGAGTATGAAAGTCATGCTCTCCTACACTCTCAGACCTTCCAGGGGATGATGACTGGATGATAGAATCCTGACCCACTCCACTCCTCCAAACTTGAAATGGGATGAGCAGAGTCACTAGAGTGCCAGATATTCACTATGCCATTTAGCTCCAGGACCAATGTCCAAGCAGCTCATTAGGTTTTACAGTCCTCCACTAGACCTTTCAAATTTATAAACCACATTGGAACTTGCCAAGATTATGACAATTGTAATTTAAACTCCAAAAACAGAATTCTTGGATGCCTAGTGGAAGGTGAAAATCCATACAGCTATTTGTCAGTTTCACTATGTTGAAAAATCCCTGCTAACCCTCACAACTGTCTATTAGTGTAGCTCCTGGAATTGTAGGAGATTCAGCATACTATTTTATGAATGGGAAGGGGAGGACTGAAACAAAAAAGTCTTAAATGGGTATCTTATGAAGGAGATTTACAATAATAGATCACATGCCAAATATATGTCTAAACTCAACATGGAACCTTTTCCACCATATATAATATTGGGCACCTGTAAGCAGCCACTTAAATCTCCCAACAACATAGCTTGTTTTATGTCCTGGGACTTCATGTGAGACTTTATATTATATCAATATTGACAGCCAAATTAAACTATAGTTACATTTAACAAAATATAGCTTTGTTAGGAAACATAGAAGAAATAGTATAAACACATTTACTTGATCTGAATAGATATGGACTGAAGAAGCCTGGAGACATGATTTATGTTCCAATAGCAAAAAGTTGGTGAAAGTTACACATCAGAGTCCATGTCTACTCCTTTCCTTTTTCTTCCTTCTCTCTTCTCCTCCAGATCATGGCAAGCTGCCAAGACTAGTACTAGTCCCTTTGTTCTCTCAATAATCTACGCAATCATCTCTCATTCCAAAAAGTTACTCCTGGTTATAATTATATAGTGAAGCCTTGCTCTTGATTCTTTCTAAATTGCCTATCCTATGGTTGTGTTTAAGTGTGTTACTTCATATCTACTGGGGCATATCAGAGCTTGCTCTTCCTACCCCATCGTTCTTTGAAAGATGTCATGCACCAAAGAGTTGTAGTTAACCCCTGAAGTGACATAGCAAATTTCATATGGATACTTTTTTTTTTTTAAATAATATGTTCAGACAGCACTGTGTGTCATATCAGTTAGTAGTTACTTGGAACTCTTTTTCAAATGCATGGTGATCTCAGCTGAGATCTTAAAAGGCAAGTATCATTAAAACCATCACAACAGACAAAATAAAATGCTTTTTGGGAGTCTCATGAAAGAAAACAAGGACAAAAATGAAAACTAAAAGAAACAGACACAAATGCCTACAAGCTGCATGGAAACTTTTTTTTCATAAACACCATAAGAAATGCTGAAACTTCATGTATATTCAATTTTTTTTAAACTGTAAGGGTATGTCTAGACTACATGCCTCTGCCGACAGAGGCATGTAAAATAGGCTACCCGACATAGTCAATGAAGCAGAGATTTAAATATCCCCGGCTTCATTAAAATAAAAATGACCGCCATACTGTGCTGGCTCAGGTGATCATCGGCACAGCACGCGAGCCAAGACACGGATCAGTCGACAAGGGAAGCCTTTGTCAACCGCTCTCTTCTGCCTTGTGAAACGAGGTTCACAGGAGTGGTTGACAAAGGCTTCCCTCGTCGACTGATCCGCATCTTAACTCGTGTGCTGTGCTGACAATCATCTGAGTCAGCACAGCACAGTGGCCATTTTTATTTTAATGAAGCCGGAGATATTTAAATCCCCACTTCATTGACTATGTCAGGTAGCCTATTTTACATGCCTCTGTCGGCAGAGGCATATACTCTAGACATACCCTAAAAGGACCAAAAAGTAGTGTGATGGCTAAACCACAAAGTAAAAGAGGAGGTTAAAGAGACAAATAGTCATCTATTAAAAATTAGAAGTAAAATCCTACTGAGGAAATAGTAAAGAACATAAACTGGAAAGTCAAGAGTAAACGTATAACCAGAGAGTCCAGCAAAGAATTTGAGGAGTAAATTGCAAAAGAAGAAGTAAGAGCAGAACTAATTCTCTCTGAAGAACTAATAAAAATTATGGGCTACGTCTACACTGGCCCCTTTTCCGGAAGGGGCATGTAAATTTCACCAGTCGTCATAGGGAAATCCGCGGGGGATTTAAATATCCCCCGCGGCATTTAAATAAAAATGTCTGCCGCTTTTTTCCGGCTTTTAAAAAAGCCGGAAAAGAGCGTCTACACTGGCCCCGATCCTCCGGAAAAAGTGCCCTTTTCCGGAGGGTCTTATTCCTTCTTTGAAGTAGGAATAAGACCCTCCGGAAAAGGGCACTTTTTCCGGAGGATCGGGGCCAGTGTAGACGCTCTTTTCCGGCTTTTTTAAAAGCCGGAAAAAAGCGGCGGACATTTTTATTTAAATGCCGCGGGGGATATTTAAATCCCCCGCAGATTTCCCTACGACGACTGGTGAAATTTACATGCCCCTTCCGGAAAAGGGGCTAGTGTAGACGAACCCGTAGAGTATATCAGAAATAGGAAGCCTGCCAAACAATCAGCGGGGCCACTGGATGTTCAAGGTGCTAAAGTAGCATTTGAGGAAGAAAAGGCCATTTTCAGCAGTTTATTCTCCATTATTCCTAGTTTCAACACATTGCTCCCCATTTTCTTGTTGTGCTTTTGATTTTTCCTTCCTAAATTGAATTTCATAGAGCTCATTTCTGACTAATCTTCTAATTTGTGCCAATATTAGACTTTGAATCCAAATGCTGCTGCTGTCTATGTAGGCTAAAAATCAGCAATTCCAAAAAAGTGCTTACAAATTGATTGTTTAATAATTTTGGTCCAGTATCTTTCTAGTTATTGAAGTTAGATTGACAGGTTTATAATTCTCTGGGTCCTCTCTTTTCCCCTTTTCTAAGGGTATGTCTACACTACCCTCCTAGTTCGAACTAGGAGGGTAATGTATGCATACCGCACTTGCTAATGAAGCCCGGGATTTGAATTTCCCGGGCTTCATTAGCATAAGCGGGGAGCCGCCATTTTTAAATCCCCGCTGCTTCGAACCCCGTGTAGCGCGGCTACACGGGGCTCGAACTAGGTAGTTCGGACTAGGGTGCCTATTCCGAACTACCGGTACACCTCGTTTCACGAGGAGTAACGGTAGTTCGGAATAGGACCCTAGTCCGAACTACCTAGTTCGAGCCCCGTGTAGCCGTGCTACACGGGGTTCGAAGCAGCGGGGATTTAAAAATGGCGGCTCCCCGCTTATGCTAATGAAGCCCGGGAAATTCAAATCCCGGGCTTCATTAGCAAGTGCGGTATGCATACATTACCCCGCTAGTTCGAACTAGCGGGGTAGTGTAGACATACCCTAAGATAGTTCTCTGTTTACCTTTTCCCAGTACTCTGAGACCTCGCCCATCCTCAGTGAGTTCTCCAAGATAATCATGTGAGGTTGCTGCAACTAGGGCACATCTGGACAGCAACATTATTTCAAAATAACTAGTGTTATTTCAAAATAACTTAGTCCACGTCTACACAGCAGTCAGTTCTTTCAAAATAATGTCAAAATTCTGTCAAGCTGGAGGATTTCTTTCTTTGACTCCCATAACCCTCATTGTATGAGGAGTAAGGGAATTCAGAGGAAGAGTGCTCTATTTCAAAATAAGTGCAGTGTAGATGCTCCCAATTTCGAAATAAGCTATTTTGAAATCAGCTACACAGTTGATGTAGCTCAATTTTCATAGCTTATTACGAGTTAAGCCCTGCTGTGTAGACACACCCCTAGTTCCTTATAAGGGTATGTCTACACAGCAGGGCTTAACTCAAAATAAGCTATGAAAATTGAGCCATGTCAATTGCATAGCTTATTTCAAAATAACTAATTTCGAAATTGGGTGCGTCTACACAGCACTTATTTTGAAATAGAGCACTCTTCCTCTGACTTCCCTTGTTCCTCGAACAATGAAGGTTATGGGAGTCAGAGTAAGAAATCCTCCAGCTTGATGGTATTTCAACATTATTTTGAAATAACTGCCTGCTGTGTAGACGAAGGCTAAGTTATTTTGAAATAATGTTGCTATGTAGATGTACCGTTAGTGCCCTAAAATGTATTTCATCAGGCCATGGTGACATAGAGTTACCTAAATATTTAATCTTTACCGTTTTCTTTCCCTATTTTGGCTTATGTTCCTTCCCCCTTGTTGTTAACGTTAATTGTGTTGACTATCTGGTTACTATTAACCATTTTAATGATGACTGAAGCAAAGTATATACCTTCCACAGTTTCCTTGTCATATTTATTTTAGCCACAGGAATTCAAGCATTCACGACTTTCAGAATCGATATTAGATTAGTTAAGAATAATAAAAACTCTGAAGAACTTCAGAGGGATCTAACAAAGCAATGTAAATGGGTAGGACAATGGCAGATAAAAATCAATTTAGACAAATGCAAGGTAATGAATATTGGAAGGAGTAATTTGAACTATTCATACAATTTACATAAGTTCTAAATTAATTGTAAGGACTTGGGGGGGGGGATGGACATGACAGCACACAAATCAGTGAATCCTTCTGCTCATTGGGCAGTGGCAATTAAAAATATGTTAGGATGCAATTTTTACAAACTGGAATAGAAAATGTTAATGAAAATGTTGCAATGCTGCCCTTGACGTCTATGGTACACCCTCACCTGGAGTGCCATATGCATTCAGTTCTGTTTATCTTATTCCCAAAACATATAGCAGAAATAGAGCTCAAAAACAGGTGGCAAAAATTATTAGAGGTATGGAAAAATTTCCCAGTGAACACAGCATGAAAATAACAGAGAAAGGTTCCTTTAATGAGAAAACACAGTAGAGTTAGATAAATAATGAATGGTACAGAAAAATAAAGCAGATGCTCTTATTTACCCTCTCATAGTACAGGAAAAGGGGTTATCAAGGCAACATGCATAAATGCTAATACAGAGGAATATTTCTTTACACAATATATAACCAACACATGCAACTCAATGCCACAAGACATAACTGAAGCCAAGAGCTTAATTTGATTCTAAAAAGGACTAGACATTTATATGGATAATGAGAACACCCACAATTACATTAGCTAGTGTAAAAAAACACAAAGGGATTTAAGTATTCCTGCTTTAGGGCACAAGCCAAAAACTAACAGATGGAGGTTACAAATTAGAAAGAAACTTGCCTTACTGGAAGGTTAGTCTATCCACAGTTATGTGATTTCTTAAAAATCTAGGACCAGTTCTGTCAGAAGGAAGACATTGGACTATGCGGACCACTGATCTAACCTGGAATAGCAGTTCCTATGGACCGTATCATTCTGTATGCTTGTGACCACTCACGAGAGCTTTTTCACAGGAATAATAGAACTTTCAACTCTAAAAATAACATCTAAGAAACAGAATTTTATTGCTGTCTGCCATTCTAATCTGAGATTCACTCCTGGATGATGTCAGGATGACCACACACTTCAATGTCTTCAGGGCAAAATACAAAATCCAGTTTCTCAACCCAGACTTTCCATTATCACATTTATTTTAAAAGGCCAATCTCTCTGGACTGGAGTAAGGAGAGATATAAGTTCATCTTTCCATGCAAAAAAAGAATATATGAAAGAAAGAGAGAAAAAAACTAAGACCAACTGCCATCACTATCTGAATGTAGTTTATGGCAGATGACAGTTTTGCGGGGCCCCCCCTTTGCCACGGCGCATGCGCAGTGACACCATGCACATGCGCAGCGGCGTCAGGGCACATGCGCAGGGCTTTTTGAAGCGCGGGGCCCAGGACGGCCGCCCCGTTCACCCTGCCCTATATCCGCCCCTGCTAATAGAACATGCAAGTACAGATCAGTGACCATTATGAAGTTGGAAAAAAATCTGTTCCGGGATTAGGGAAAATATTGTTAAAAATTGAAGGAACTAAGGTAACTCTGAAATTCTGAATTCATTTCTGAAAGATATTTTGATCATTTTCCATCATCAAAGAAATAAAATATCAAGGAAATAGTCTTTCTCATCCAGAAAAGCAATTTAAGGAACCGTGAGAGTTCAGTATGAACATAAAATTCTACCATCTACCCCCAGAATAACTAGGTAGGTTATGTACTGGCAAACACTAGGCTACGTCTAGACTACATCCCTTTTTCAGAAAAGGGATGTAAATTAGATGTATCGCAATTGCTAATGAAGCGGGGATTTAAATCTCCCGCGCTTCATTAGCATAAAAATGGCTGCCGCTTTTTTTCGGCACGGAGCTTTGTCAGAGAAAAGCGCCAGTCTAGATGCTGATCTTTTGAAAAATAAAGCCTTTTCTGAAAGATCCCTTGAATTTGTGTCACCTTATGAACAATTTTGGGATGTTTCAAGTCCATACTAATCATTTGGCTACTTTGAAGTAGGAATAAGAGATCCTCCGGAATAGGGCTTTATTCCGGAGGATCGGTCCAGTCTAGACACTTTTTTCCGGCTTTTCTTCAAGCCGGAAAAAAGCGGCGGACATCTTAATTTAAATCCTGCAGGGGATATTTAAATCCCCCGCAGATTTCCCTATTCCGAAGTTTAAAATTAGCATGCCCCTTTCGAAAAAGGGGCCAGTGTAGACGTAGCCCATGTGAAATAGTTTTTCCTAATATCTAACCTGGACCTTTCCCACCACAATTTGAGACCATTGCTCCTTATTCTGCCATCTGTCACTACTGAGAACAGCCTTTCTCCATCCTCTTTGGAACCTCCCTTCAGGAAGTTGAAGGCTGCTATCAAATCCCCCCTCACTCTTCGCTTCTGCAGACTAAACAGACCCACCTCCCTCAGCCTTTCCTCATAGGTCATATGCTCCAGCCCCATAATCATTTTGGTTGCCCTCCGCTGGACCCTCTCCAATGCGTCCACATCCTTTTTGTAGTGGGGGGCCCAGAACTGGACACAATACTCCAGACGTGGCCTCACCAGAGCCGAATAAAGGGGAATAATTACATCTCTGGATCTGCTAGAAATGTTCCTCTTAATGCAACCTAATATGCCTTTAGCCTTCTTGGCTACAAGGGCACACTGTTGACTCATATCCAGCTTCTCATCCACTGTAACCCCCAGGTCCTTTTCTGCAGAACTACTACTTAGCTGGTTGGTCCCCAGCGTGTAACAATACTTGGGATTCTTCCGTCCCAAGTGCAGGACTCTGCACTTGTCCTTGTTGAACCTCATCAGATTTCTTGTGGCCCAATCCTCCAATTTGTCTAAGTCACTCTGGACCCTATCTCTGCCCTCCAGCGTATCTACCTCTCCCCCTAGCTTAGTGTCATCCACAAACTTGCTGAGGGTGCAATCCATCCCCTCATCCAGGTCATTAATAAAAATATTGAACAAAACCGGTCCTAGAACCGAACCTTGGGGCACTCCACTAGAAACCGACTGCCATCCTGACATCGAGCCATTTATCACTACCCGCTGGGCCCGGCCTTCTATCCATCTTTCTATCCATCTTACTGTCCATTTATCCAATCCACTTTCCCTTAACTTGCTGGCAAGTACATTGTTGGAGACTATATCAAAAGCCTTGCTAAAGTCAAGGTATATCACATCCTCTGACTTTCCCACATCCACGGAGCCAGTTACCTCATCATAGAAGCTAATCAGATTGGTCACGCATGACTTTCCCTTTGTGAATCCATGCTGACTATTCCTAATCACTTTCCTCTCTTCCAAGTACCTCAAAATGGATTCCTTAAAGATCCCTTCCATGATTTTTCCAGGAACCGAGCTAAGACTGACTGGCCTATCGTTCCCTGGATCGTCCTTCTTCTCTTTTTTGAAGATGGGCACTACATTTGCCTTTTTCCAATCATCCGGGATTTCTCCCGACCTCCACGACTTTTCAAAGATAATGGTCAAAGGCTCCTCAATGACACTTGCCAACTCCCTCAGTGCCCTCGGATGCATTAAGCCCAGACCCATGGATTTGTGTATGTTTAGCTTTTCTAAATAGTTCCTAACCTGTTCTTTACCCACCAAGGGCTGTCCATCTTCATCCCATATTGCATCACTTAGCGCATTAGTCTGGGAGCCCACCTTGTCCGTAAATACAGAGGCAAAGAAAGCATTGAGTACATCAGCTTTCCCCACATCATCTGTCACTAGGTTACCTCCTTCATCCAGTAGGGGCCACACATCCTCTCTGATCACCTTCTTCTTGTTAACATGCCTGTAGAAACCTTTCTTGTTATCCTTCACATCCTTAGCCAGTCGCAATTCCATTTGTGCTTTCGCCTTCCTGATAACCCTCCGGCATTCTCGAGACATTTATACCCCTCCCTGGTCATCTGTCCAAGTTTCCGCTTTTTGTAAGCTTCCTTTTTGTGTTTAAGTTCACCAAGGATTTCCCCTGTACGCCAATCCAGTCTCCTACCATGTTTGCCTCTCTTGCTACACATCGGGATGGTTTATTTCTGTGCCTTCAATAAGGCTTTCTTAAAATACTGCCAGATCTCCTGGACTCCTTTCCCCTTCATGTTAGCATCCCAGGGGATTCTGCCCATCAGATCTCTGAGGGAGTCAAAATCTGCTTTTTTGAAGTCCAAGGTGTGTATTTTTCTACTCTCTTTTCTTCCTTTGGTCAGGATCCTGAACTCTACCATCTCATGATCACTGCTTCCCAGGTTGTCACCCACCTCTACTTCTCCTATTAGTTCCTCCCTGTTTGTGAGCAGAAGGTCAAGCTGTGCACAGTCCCTGGTCAGATCCTTCAGCACTTGTACCAAGAAGTTATCCCCAACATTCTCCAAAAACTTCCTGGATTGCCTGTGTACTGCCATATTGGTTTTCCAACAGATGTCAGGGTGATTAAAGTCCCCTATGAGAACCAGGGCCAGCGATCTGGAAGCTTCTCTCAGTTGTCCAAAGAAAGCCTCATCTACCTCATCCACCTGATTCGGTGGCCTGTAGCAGACACCAACCACAACATCACTGCTGTTGCTTGCTCCTTTAAATTTAACCCATAGACTCTCAACATGTTTTTCTCCCTCTTTATACTGGAGTTCAGAGCAATCATAGTGCTCTCTTACATATAGTGCAACTCCTCCTCCTTTTCTCCCCTGCCTGTTCTTCCTGAACAGTTTATACCCTTCCATAACAGCGCTTCAGTCATGTGAGTCATCCCACCAAGTTTCTGTTATCCCAATTAAATCCTATTTCTTTGACTGGGCCAGGGCCTCCAGTTCTTCCTGTTTATTGCCAAGGCTTCTCACATTAGTGTACAAACACCTCATATAACCAGTTGATCGCCCTATCTTGTTCATTCGAATCAGGGGTCCTCCTTTGTTGCTTGTTCCTCTTTGCATTTCTTCCTGGTATCTGACTTTCCCACTCCCCTCAGGGTTTTGGTCACCATCCCCCGACGAACCTAGTTTAAAGCTCTCCTCACTAGGTTTGCAAGCCTGCCCGTGATGATGCTCCTTCCTCTCTTGGTTAGGTTGATCCCATCTCTTCCTAACAATCCTTGTGCCCAGAACAGAGTCCCATGGTTGAAGAAGCCAAAGCCCTCTCCGCGACACCACCTGTGCAACTACGCATTTACTTCCTCAATTCGACGATCCCTGCCCAGTCCTTTCCCTTCAATGGGGAGGATGGACAAGAACACCACTTGCGCTCCGAATTCTTGGATCCTTCTTCCCAGTGCTACATAATCCACAGTAACCCACTCAATGTCATTCTTGGCCGTATCGCTAGTTCCCACATGGAGAAGCAGGAAGGGTAATCCGAAGGTGTGATCAATTTGGTAAGCCTCTCAGTCACATCCTGAATGTGAGCTCCCGGTAAGCAGCACACCTCTCAAGATTCCAGGTATGGATGGCAGATGGATGGCTCAGTCCCTCTTAGGAGGGAGTCCCTGACCACCACCATTCATCGTTTTCTTTTGGGGGTCGTGGCCATGGAACCCCCATCCCTAGGACTATGCATCCCATGCCTTCCAGTAGATGATGTTCCCTTCTGGTTTCTCCCTTGTGAGGTCCCTTCCAAAGCATTCAGCACTGCAGAGCCTGTGGAGAGAGCCTGAAAGCGATTACTTACCTCTATAGCATTGGGGGATTCCTGTGCTGGCCTTTTTCCCCTTCTAGAAGTTACATGCTGCCAGTTCTCTTCCTGGTCCCGTACTGCCCTCTCTGGCTCTTCTGCCTGCCGTGTGTGAAGGATTAAACGCTGCCTTCTATCAAGGAAGTCTTCATCCTCTCTGATCGAGTGTAGGGTCGACACTTGGGCCTCCAGTCCTCTAATTTTTTCTTCAAAAATGGCGACCAGCTTGCACTTAGTGCAGATGAAATACGTTCTTTCTTCCGGGAAGAAGACAAACATGGCACACTCCGTGCAGGTAACAACAGCAGATCTATCACCATCCATCGCTGCTGACCTGTCCACAAGCTCTTTGGTCACTTGTCCTCTGCCTTATGAAGCCCTGGACTGCCTGAAAGTCAACCTTGGATCAGATGGGTGATAATATGCATACTGACTATATCTCAGACAAAAAAAATCCCATTTACACTGTCAGAGCATACTGTTTTAGACACAAAACCAAAGTATTTTCTTTGGGATAATATGCAATATGCATATAGTCCCTGAAATACAGTCTGTTATTACAATGTATGTTCCCAGGTTGAACCTCTCTCAACTGGGACTCCCTGGTCTGGTAACAGCCCTGGTACAGAAAGACCATGGATGTTGCTGAATCAGAGAGATACAGCAGAAGGTCAGAGGCAGGAGCCCTGCAGAGGCCGGATGCAGGGAGGCCAGTGTCTGGGAGCCCTGCAGCATGAGTCTGGCTGAGCTGGTGGTAGGGTGGCCGGAACACCAGTGGGTGCTGTGGTGATGGGACCATGGACTGCCGCAGTAGGGCCGGCAGGACCAGGAGCCCCAACAGTGAGGCCAGTGCTGCCCCGGTAGGGCTGGCAGAGTCGGGAACCCCAGAAATTGAGCAGTGGTCTGTCGCGGAGGGTGGGTGGGAGTCCCAGTGGTGGGTCTGTGGGCTGGTGGGGCCAGTGCTACCACGGCAGGACTGCTAGTAGGCATTGGTATGCTGTGGTGGAGCTGAGAGATCCAGGAGCAGGACCGTGGGTTGCGGTGGCAGGACAGTGGGGCTGGTAGCAGCTGGAGATATTTATGAGAAATAACACATATGAACTCTTTCATTCCTCAAAGAGGGGTTGAGGATTTCACACTAAAATGAATTGGCCTTGCTTCTGAAGTGTTTGTGAAGAAGAATAATTTGCACCATTATGCAGTACTCGTCTTGCAGACCCATTATTCTTATACTCTTGCACACTGGGCAGCATGTGCAGATCTCTCTGCCTTAACGCTATAAAAATTCATTCAAACCTTCACATGATCTGTTTGTGCCTGCTACTTAGTCAATGAGAAATAAAACTTCAAACACCACCAAACAAATTGATGTTTCGCCTAATAAAAATTCACTGTGGTTTGCTGGATCATCATCATCATAGTAATAGTAATAGTAATAGGTTTGATTTATCGGAATATCTTTTTTTCTCACCAAAATGGCAACCGGTAATGCCTGGAGTTTTATGCCTCATTATTCTTTAATTGAAATTGACCAATTGAGCCTGTGTTCACAGCTACAGATCTCTGTATTAAATTTAGAGAGAACCCTTCCAGTTGAGCTCTGAGATGTACTGTGGTAAACTGTAAAGTATTGGAATCAATCACTGGGGCAGTGTTGCAATTAATATCCATTCCTGTGTGCTGGAGTAGAGGTTGGACCTCCCTGGTCTGGGACTGCAAGACACAGCTGGTCCAGGGCTGCCTGAGCTCCATTGCTCTGGGGCTCTGGGGCTCCGCTGGCTCTGGGGCCACCGCTATTAAGGCCTTCCTAGGCTAATGGGAAAGTTTGCTGCTCTCTCCATGTGATGGGTTTTTCATTGCTCACCAGCTCCACATCTGGTGCTAGGAGCTAGGGGAAAGTGCAGAAATCATAGAATCATAGACTGCTAGTACTGGAAGGGACCTCGAGAGGTCATTGCGTCCAGTCCCCTGCCCTCATGGCAGGACCAAATACTGTCTAGACCATCCCTGATAGACATTTATCTAACTTAGTGTTAAATATGTCCAGAGATGGGGATTTCACAACCTCCCATGTAACCATGGAAGGAAAAATGTTTGAAGGAACTGATATATTCATTTGTTACATTTGGAATTTTTTTTTAACATGCCTAAGTTTAGAAGAGCAACTCGCAGACACAATTTCAGAGCTCAATAATCACTGAACACAGCAAGGCCAGTGCTGCCCTGTAGGGCTGACAGGGTTGGAACCCTGGCGGCTAAGCAGTGATCTGCCAAAGGCGGGAGTCCCGGTGGCGGGACTGTGGACTGGTGGGGGCGATGCTGCCACAGCAGGACTGCTGGCAGCAAGGCAGCGGTCTGCCGTGGTGGAGCTGCGAGCTCCAGAGGTAGGATCATGGGCTGGGGCTGGCAGCAGATAGGGAGCAATATTAATTGATAAGAAACATAAGCCAAATGTTCTTCTTTCTAAACTCCACTTGTGAGGGAAGAGAGAGGGTATCATTAATCCCAAAGGCTTATTTGTGTTAACCCTAACCCAAGTTAAAGCAGCACTGAGGTTGTTCTAACTTAAACCACTGGCATTTAGTTCATAGCAGACCATTAATGCCAGAAGAGAGTTGGCATAATGAAATACTTCTTTCTTCTGCCCTCTCCATCTCCTCCTTCACACAACGTGCTGGGATGAGCTGATAACTTATAAGACATGGAATAAAGTGCTGGTGGTTTCTGTAGCTTTATAAATAACTTCATACTCCATAATACCCATATTATGTAAAAACAAAACAAAACAGGGGCATTCGCATCTTCATTTCCTTTCATAAATGGTGTTCACATATAGTACAGTTTCTTTCTCGGTATTGGCATCTGTCTTCCCATTTAAAAAAATATCAGAAGCTGAAGTTGCTAGTAGAGATCAACAGGAAATACAGAAAGCATCCATGCACATTTTTTTAAGGTATAGAAAAATAACTTAATTTGTAATTAAAACATTGACAAAACAGTTTCCTTTCAATGGCATGTTTATTGAAGATAAGAAAGCTGCATATTTCTGCATCACCCAACTAAAAGGAATATTTCCAGTTCTTTACTTATTATGCTATACAGATCGTTAACATCACAGCCATATTCCCTTTTCCCTGTCAGGTCTCTTCCAAGAGGTCCTACAGAGATACAGGACATGTTCTAAATTCCCTAGAATCTATTAATCCAGTCCATACTACACAAAACCAAAGGATGCAGCTGGTTGGTATCCCATTATTATAACAGTAATTTATTAATTTGGCTGATGCTACTCATTTGGTATGTCAACATTTATTATCATACTTATATTTCTCTAATGATCTACTATAATAAATAGATGCGAATTTAAAAGTTATACATATGTAGCAAGTTATTTGTGTATATCTATATACTGTGCAGCATATAGTCTGTCTAGACACACCAAGTATTTTACTTAATAGTTAAACTAAATAATTTCAATAGGGTGACCTGATATATTAGGAAAGGTTTAAAGTGCCACATAACTACAGTTGTAAGTATGCCCTTATCATTGACCTTACAATGCACTTAGTATCTTGCACTTCACTAATGCTGCCTCTACCACTACAGGCAATTTATTCTACCTCACATTCATCAAGTTCTCATAAATCAGCATTAGACCACTTTTTACTGAGTTGCTGATTTTTAGCCGACACAGACAGCCGCAGCATTTGGATTCAAAGTCTAATATTGGCACACATATTGATTTTAATTAGTCTAATTAGTTCATTACACTAGAAATCAAACAGACCATTTATTACATTCCAAACTAATGGCATATGATCAAGGATTTAATATGATAATGAGGCAGATCAATTATCACTCATAAAGGAAGTCATTAACAAGTGTAAACACTGTCAAGCTGAATACCATTACAAATTATGAAGTCATAGCGAGGTCATTTGCATAAGCATACTAATTTTATTTCATGATCTACCTTCTATTTAATATTCAGACTCCTTTTTATAAAGCTCTCCTTAACCATGAGGCTGTTGATTCTTAGCGCTAAACTCCAATAAGACTGTTGGTAACCTGGTTGTTATGTAATGATATTATGGAATTCTGGTTGGAGAAAATTGGGTTTCCAGTGTATTAAAGTGTGTATCATTTTTTTAAAAAGGAAAATTCTATTCTGTGTGCTTTGTGATTCCAAAGTCTGAAGATTGCCTAAAAAAATAATGCCAAGAATGCATATACAGCATTGAACCTTTGTAGTCTGGCATTCTCTGGTCTGGCAATATTTGTGGTTCAGCATGATTTTAGTTAGCCAGATGTCCACTTATTGTGGGTGTGGCCAAGATTCCCTGGGTCTCATAAAGTTTGTTTACAACCACCAGTCCTGACTCTACGCGTTCTGTGCAACTATTTAGATCTAATTTACACCTAAATGTCTTCTAAGAGCCCAAGAAAAAGTGGAAGTGTTGGTAATTCTGCTAGGCAGTACTGGCCTCCCATGGTCCGGCAAATTCTCTGGCTCGGCACCAGTTAGGTCCAGAGGATGCCGGACTAGAGAGGTTCAACATGCATATAGATAAGTCAGTTAAGTGTTTCAGCACTTCTCAGTACTGGAGGCTTTGTGTGCCTAAATTCTTAACTGGTTTAGCTTGAAACTGGATTTTTTCTAGTACATGAAAATGTTATGGATCAGAACAGCATGAGTATCACCCCTTACAGCCACTTTCATGTTAAACATTTAACTTATTATATCTCCCTTGGTTTTATTCTCCCTTCTTTTTCTTCCTTAATGCCACTTTGTCTTCTCATAAATCTTGTGAATCTTTTCTCATTTTAATTGTTCTTCCTTCTTTTCCTACTCTCTCACTTACATCTCCTTTCTACTTACTCTCTCTGCAATGTGTTCTCTCTCCTCATGTTATTTCTTTCGCCTGACTCTGTCAAATATATTTTCTTCCCAACAGTCTCTCCCCGCACCCCAAACCTCTTTAACTCATCATTCATCCCTTTACATTTCTTTTCTGATGTTTCCCTCAATCTTTCTTTCTTCTCACTAACCCAGGCTGTGTCTAGACTGGCATGATTTTGCGGAAATACTTTGAACTGAAACGTTTTTCCGTTAAAAGTATTTCCGCAAAAGAGCATCTAGATTGGCACGTATGCTTTTGCGCAAAAAGTGCTTTTGCGCAAAAGCATCCATGCCCAGTATAAACGCGCTTTTGCTCAAAAAAGCTCCAATGGCCATTTTAGCCATCGGGCTTTCTTGCACAAGAGGGCTTATCCCTGAGCGGGAGCGTCAAAGTATTTGCACAATAAGCACTGAATTCTTACATTAGAATGTCAGTGCTCTTGCGCAAATTCAAGCAACCAGTATAGACAGCTGGCAAGTTTTTGTAGACAGCTGACAGCTGGGAAGCAGCTTAGGTGGAGAATGTCCAGAGGGGATTTTTGAGTTGTCCCTGCCTATAAACATGGTCCTAAATGCAGGCACTGCAGCTCCCATTGGCCAGGAACTTTAGCATATGAAAGTTCTGGTGTCTGTGAGTAAGGGCAGCACACAGAGCCCTCTTTCTGTCCCTGTGCCTAGGAACTGAAGGAACGTGTTGTTGCTTTCTGGGAACTGCCTGAGGTCAGTGCCACCTACAGCTTCCACCCTGAACCCTCTCCCATGCACCAAGCAGTGGCCCCATGTGCTTGGAACACTTTCATCTAATGAAACACCCATTCAGGGCCTGCACCCCATTTTCTCCTCTAAAGTCCAAACTTTCTGCCCCACCCAGAGCCTGCACCCACAGCCAGATTTTCTCCTACATCCTAATGTACTGCCCCAGTTCAGAACCCCTCCCACACTCCATATACCTCAGCTCCACCCCTCAACCTGAAGCCCCACTTTTACACCTCAAACCCTTCTTCCTCAGTGCCATCCCAGAGTCCACAACCTTAGCCAGAGCCCCTTCCCTTATCCTAACCCTCTGATCCAGACTGGGGTTGGGTAGAGTGACTGATGGAGGGAGAGAGGATTAAGTGAGCAGAGGGGAAGGGCAGCAATAGGGCTTCAGGAAAGGTAGCAGAGCAGGGTTGTTTGGTTTTCAGCAATTAAAAAGTTAACAATCCTAATCGTATCCAAGGGCTGTGTCTACACTGGCATGAATTTCCGGAACTTCTTAAAAAGGAATACTATTCCGTTTTCAGTTTTTCCGGAACAGGAGCATCTACATTGGCAGGCTGCTTTTCCGGAAAAGCCCTTTTTCCGGAAAAGTGTCTGTGACCAATGTAGACACGCTTTTCCGGAAAAGACTACTGGGCTGTCTACACTGGCCCTTTTCTGGAACAGTGTTCCGGAATAAGTACTTCTGCCCGAGCGGGAGCAGAATTGTTTTTCCGGAATAGCGGCTGATTTTGTACAGTAGAGCGTTGTTGCTTTTCCGGAAATTCAAGGGCCAGTGTAGACAGCTCACAGCTTATTCCGGAAAAGCGGCTGATTTTCTGGAATAAGTGGCCCAGTGTAGACACAGCCAAGCTGTTTGGGTAATTTTCAGAGAAACATTTGCAAACTAGCAGTGTATTCCAGTCCTGATATAAGAACTTTTCAATCATGTGTATGTATATGATT